>NC_051213.1:6412605-6430105 GCF_015220715.1 Pygocentrus nattereri
TCCTCTCTCTCCTTTTATCTCATTCTCCTCCTCTCTCTACTTTTATCTCATTTTCCTTCTCTCTCCTTTAATCTCATTCTCCTCCTCTCTCTCATTTTATCTCATTTTCCTTGTCTCTCCTTTTATCTCATTCTCCTCTTCTACTTTTATCTCATTCTCCATTTATCTTGTTTTCCCCTTCTCTCTCCTTTTATCTGGTTCCCCTCTCCTCTCTCCTTTTATCTCATTCTCCATTTATCTTGTTTTCCTCTTCTCTCTCCTTTTATCTGGTTCCCCTCTCCTCTCTCATTTTATCTCATTCTCCTCTCCGCTCTCCTTTTATCTCATTTTCCTTCTCTCTCCTTTAATCTCATTCTCCTCCTCTCTCTCATTTAATCTCATTTTCCTTGTCTCTCCTTTTATCTCATTCTCCTTTTATCTTCCTCTCCTCTTTCATTTTATCAAATTCTCCTCTTTCATTTTATCTCATTGTCCTCTCTCTCCTTTTATATCAGTCCCCCTTTCTCTCTCCTTTTAACTTGTTTTGCCCTTCTCTTTCCTTTTTTACACTCTCCCTTTCTCTCTCCTTTTATCACATTCTCCTTTTATCTTGTTCACCTCTTCACTCTCTTTGTCTTATTCTCCTCGCTCCTTTTATCTTGTTCTCCCTTTGTCTCTCCTTTTATCAAATTTTCTGTCCCCCTTTCATGTCATTTTTTTACTTTCTCTCTCCTTTTGTCTTTTTTTTCCCCTTTGCTCTCATTCTATCTCCTTTACTCCCTCTTTTTCACTATATACCTTTCCCTTCCTTGCTTTCGCTCTCTCTCCCTTGTCTTTTTATCTATTTATCTATCTATCTATCTATCTATCTATCTATCTATCTATCTATCTATCTATCTATATCTGTTACTGTATGTTATTCTCTTTTTTTGCTGAATGTCAGGTTCTCACTCTGATGAACTCTAAAATGCATTCAGAGTGTTTGACAGGCAAAGCGAAGGGAGAATCCATCACCTTGCTCACTTCATCTCACTCTGACAGACAGACTGAGTGTGTTTATGTATGTGCGTGTGCGGGTGTGTGTGTGTGTGTGTGTGTGTGTGTGTGTGTGTGTGTGTGTGTGCTCTGAAGATAGGGAAAAAAAAGAAAAACCATCTGCAGAAGAGTGGTCCACAGAGACAAATCCAGCGAAACAATCAGCTGTCCCTTCAGGCTTCCGCTTATGACCAATTGGATGTTTGATTATTAAAATGGGCTGCGTGCACTTTGCAGCAGATGCCTGTGCTAACTTGATTTATTTTGACATAATTCGGCACATCAGATAACATCACGGCAGCCCTCGCTCCACCATACGACTCATTTCATATGCATTGGAAAAACAAAAAACAGCAATAGCTGATTTGTCTCCTTTCTCCGCCGACGCGAGCGGCTTTCAGGCTCTTAAAGGGGAAAGGCTTCTGGAGCAGCTGTAACAGAAACACAAGCTGCATCGCTATCCAAGTTTGTTTATTCATGTGTTTATTATTTATAATAATTTATATTTATAATAACTGATTTTGTATATTTCTACATATTGTAAGGAAATTGATGGAAATGTCTAATATTAAATACATTTTTTATGCAGAAATTAAAATGTAACTATCTTTTGAAAGAAACAAAGCACAGTGGGGATGTTAGACAGCAGAGTCCATCACAAGTTATTAATTACTTCTATTAAAATGTAATTGGATTGCATTTGAAAAAGAAATCTTATCACTCATTACTTATTGGGGAAACAGTAATCTAGTTACTCATTACACACTGGAGAAAAGTAATCTAGTTACTCATTACACACTGGAGAAAAGTAATCTAGTTACTCATTACACACTGGAGAAACGTAATCTAGTTACTCATTACACACTGGAGAAAAGTAATCTTATTACTCATTACACACTGGAGAAAAGTAATCTTATTACTCATTACACACTGGAGAAAAGTAATCTTATTACTCATTACTTACTGGAGAAAAGTAATCTTATTACTCATTACTTATTGGAGAAAAGTAATCTTATTACTCATTACACACTGGAGAAAAGTAATCTTATTACTCATTACTTATTGGAGAAAAGTGATCTTATTACTCATTACTTACTGGAGAAATGTAATCTTATTACTCATTACTTACTGGAGAAAAGTAATCTTATTACTCATTACTTACTGGAGAAAAGTAATCTTATTACTCATTACACACTGGAGAAATGTAATCTTATTACTCATTACTTATTGGAGAAAAGTAATCTTATTACTCATTACTTACTGGAGAAAAGTAATCTTATTACTCATTACACACTGGAGAAAAGTAATCTTATTACTCATTACACACTGGAGAAAAGTAATCTTATTACTCATTACTTACTGGAGAAAAGTAATCTTATTACTCATTACACACTGGAGAAAAGTAATCTTATTACTCATCACACACTGGAGAAAAGTAATCTTATTACTCATTACTTACTGGAGAAAAGTAATCTTATTACTCATTACTTACTGGAGAAAAGTAATCTTATTACTCATTACTTATTGGAGAAAAGTAATCTTATTACTCATTACACACTGGAGAAAAGTAATCTTATTACTCATTACTTACTGGAGAAATGTAATCTTATTACTCATTACTTATTGGAGAAATGTAATCTTATTACTCATTACTTACTGGAGAAAAGTAATCTTATTACTCATTACACACTGGAGAAAAGTAATCTTATTACTCATTACACACTGGAGAAAAGTAATCTTATTACTCATTACACACTGGAGAAAAGTAATCTTATTACTCATTACACACTGGAGAAAAGTAATCTTATTACTCATTACACACTGGAGAAAAGTAATCTTATTACTCATTACTTACTGGAGAAAAGTAATCTTATTACTCATTACACACTGGAGAAAAGTAATCTTATTACTCATCACACACTGGAGAAAAGTAATCTTATTACTCATTACTTACTGGAGAAAAGTAATCTTATTACTCATTACACACTGGAGAAAAGTAATCTTATTACTCATTACACACTGGAGAAAAGTAATCTTATTACTCATTACACACTGGAGAAAAGTAATCTTATTACTCATTACACACTGGAGAAAAGTAATCTTATTACTCATTACACACTGGAGAAAAGTAATCTTATTACTCATTACACACTGGAGAAAAGTAATCTTATTACTCATTACTTATTGGAGAAAAGTAATCTTATTACTCATTACTTACTGGAGAAAAGTAATCTTATTACTCATTACTTACTGGAGAAAAGTAATCTTATTATTCATTACTTACTGGAAAAAAGTAATCTTATTACTCATTACCTACTGGAGAAAAGTAATCTTATTACTCATTACTTACTGGAGAAAAGTAATCTTATTACTCATTACTTACTGGAGAAAAGTAATCTTATTACTCATTACACACTGGAGAAAAGTAATCTTATTACTCATTACACACTGGAGAAAAGTAATCTTATTACTCATTACACACTGGAGAAATGTAATCTTATTACTCATTACTTACTGGAGAAAAGTAATCTTATTACTCATTACACACTGGAGAAAAGTAATCTTATTACTCATTACTTACTGGAGAAAAGTAATCTTATTACTCATTACACACTGGAGAAAAGTAATCTTATTACTCATTACTTATTGGAGAAAAGTAATCTTATTACTCATTACTTACTGGAGAAAAGTAATCTTATTACTCATTACTTACTGGAGAAAAGTAATCTTATTACTCATTACACACTGGAGAAAAGTAATCTTATTACTCATTACACACTGGAGAAAAGTGATCTTATTACTCATTACACACTGGAGAAAAGTAATCTTATTACTCATTACACACTGGAGAAAAGTAATCTTATTACTCATTACACACTGGAGAAAAGTGATCTTATTACTCATTACACACTGGAGAAAAGTAATCTTATTACTCATTACTTATTGGAGAAAAGTGATCTTATTACTCATTACACACTGGAGAAAAGTAATCTTATTACTCATTACTTACTGGAGAAAAGTAATCTTATTACCCATTACACACTGGAGAAAAGTAATCTTATTACTCATTACTTATTGGAGAAAAGTAATCTTATTACTCATTACTTACTGGAGAAATGTAATCTTATTACTCATTACTTACTGGAGAAAAGTAATCTTATTACTCATTACTTACTGGAGAAAAGTAATCTTATTACTCATTACACACTGGAGAAAAGTAATCTTATTACTCATTACTTACTGGAGAAAAGTAATCTTATTACTCATTACACACTGGAGAAAAGTAATCTTATTACTCATTACACACTGGAGAAAAGTAATCTTATTACTCATTACTTATTGGAGAAAAGTGATCTTATTACTCATTACACACTGGAGAAAAGTAATCTTATTACTCATTACTTACTGGAGAAAAGTAATCTTATTACTCATTACACACTGGAGAAAAGTAATCTTATTACTCATTACACACTGGAGAAAAGTAATCTTATTACTCATTACACACTGGAGAAAAGTAATCTTATTACTCATTACTTACTGGAGAAAAGTAATCTTATTACTCATTACACACTGGAGAAAAGTAATCTTATTACTCATTACACACTGGAGAAAAGTAATCTTATTACTCATTACACACTGGAGAAAAGTAATCTTATTATTCATTACTTACTGGAGAAATGTAATCTTATTACTCATTACACACTGGAGAAAAGTAATCTTATTACTCATTACACACTGGAGAAAAGTAATCTTATTACTCATTACACACTGGAGAAAAGTAATCTTATTACTCATTACTTACTGGAGAAAAGTAATCTTATTACTCATTACACACTGGAGAAAAGTAATCTTATTACTCATTACACACTGGAGAAAAGTAATCTTATTACTCATTACACACTGGAGAAAAGTAATCTTATTATTCATTACTTACTGGAGAAATGTAATCTTATTACTCATTACACACTGGAGAAAAGTGATCTTATTACTCATTACACACTGGAGAAAAGTAATCTTATTACTCATTACTTACTGGAGAAAAGTAATCTTATTACTCATTACACACTGGAGAAAAGTAATCTTATTACTCATTACACACTGGAGAAAAGTAATCTTATTACTCATTACTTACTGGAGAAAGTAATCTTATTACTCATTACTTACTGGAGAAAAGTAATCTTATTACTCATTACACACTGGAGAAAAGTAATCTTATTACTCATTACTTACTGGAGAAAAGTAATCTTATTACTCATTACTTACTGGAGAAAAGTAATCTTATTACTCATTACTTACTGGAGAAAAGTAATCTTATTACTCATTACACACTGGAGAAAAGTAATCTTATTACTCATTACACACTGGAGAAAAGTAATCTTATTACTCATTACACACTGGAGAAAAGTAATCTTATTACTCATTACACACTGGAGAAAAGTAATCTTATTACTCATTACACACTGGAGAAAAGTAATCTTATTACTCATTACACACTGGAGAAAAGTAATCTTATTACTCATTACTTACTGGAGAAAAGTAATCTTATTACTCATTACACACTGGAGAAAAGTAATCTTATTACTCATTACACACTGGAGAAAAGTAATCTTATTACTCATTACTTACTGGAGAAAAGTAATCTTATTACTCATTACACACTGGAGAAAAGTAATCTTATTACTCATTACTTACTGGAGAAAAGTAATCTTATTACTCATTACACACTGGAGAAAAGTAATCTTATTACTCATTACTTACTGGAGAAAAGTAATCTTATTACTCATTACTTACTGGAGAAAAGTAATCTTATTACTCATTACACACTGGAGAAAAGTAATCTTATTACTCATTACACACTGGAGAAAAGTAATCTTATTACTCATTACTTACTGGAGAAAGGTAATCTTATTACTCATTACTTACTGGAGAAAAGTAATCTTATTACTCATTACTTACTGGAGAAAAGTAATCTTATTACTCATTACACACTGGAGAAAAGTAATCTTATTACTCATTACACACTGGAGAAAAGTAATCTTATTACTCATTACACACTGGAGAAAAGTAATCTTATTACTCATTACTTACTGGAGAAAAGTAATCTTATTACTCATTACTTCACATCTATGTTACTCTGTGTAAGGAAAAACTGAAAAGTCCTTCATCAGTAATTTAAACATAAAGAAATAGTCAATCACAACATCTCCCAGTATCCCTGCCTGGATCAGACATGTTGTTCTAGCCCATCCCACAGATGCTCGATCAGATCAGATCCGGGGAATCTGGAGGCCAGGACAACACCTTCAACTGTCATGGTAATATTATCATTGTACGGCTATATAATTAATTTGGAATTCATTTTTATTTATTATGTAGTGTATAATAAATGTACAATGTGTGCAAAATGACTATTCAAATGATGTTTTATTGTTTGGCATTTTTCTGCAGATTATATTATTCACTCTTAAAAAAAATCTCTTCAAAGGTTCTTTAGTAAAGGGAATGGTTCTATATAGAGCCCAAGTTCTATATATTAGACCATTTCATGCTTAAACACATCAATGCATGGTGAAATGGTTCTTCAGATCAGAACATGTGTTGTATATGGTTCTGCAAAGAAGCTTTTTAAAAATGGTTCTATATGGCACCAAAAAGGTTCCTGCTATTGTTTCATGCTTGACACTGCAACAACAGAAGAACCCTATTTAGTACTACATTCTTAAAGAAAAGATGTTTTTCCAAGGGTTCTTTAGTAAAGAAAATGGTTCTATATAGAACCATGAACACTCAAAGAACCCTTTTCATGATTAAAGGGTTCTTTGCATTGTGAAAGCGTTCTTCAGATTAATGGAGAATGTGTTGTAGATGGTGCCAAAAACGGTCCCACTACTGGCACAAGCCAAAAAAAAACTCTTTTGGTACCATATAGAACCACTTTTGCAAAGAATGTATAAAGAACCCTTTTCAAAAACCTGCTATGTAACATCTTCAACACATTCTCCATCAATCTGATGAATTTAATGACATTGTTAGAAGCTTGATGAGCAGAACCTTTTCTTTGGAGGCAACCATAGAACTCATGGTTCTAAACAGAACCATTTCCTTGAAGAACCATCTTTTTTAAGAGTGTGTTCATTGGCTGAGTTTAACACACTGGGGGAAAAACTAAAATATTAAATATTAAATGAACCATAATTTCTGCACAAGCCATTTTATACTTTACTTTTTTTAAGATTAAGTGACCCTTTTTAGTCCCACAACGGGGAAGTTTCACCTCCACGTTTAACTGATCCATGCAGCGAAACACCACATACACACCAGTGAATGCACACACACTAGGGGCAGTGAGCACACTTGCCCAGAGCGGTGGGCAGCCCTATCCACAGCATCCAGGGAGTAGTTGGGGATTAGGTTCCTTGATCAAGGCCACCTCAGTCATGTACTGTTGGCTCAGGGGATCAAACCGTCCACCTTCCAGTCACAAGGCTGGTTCTCCAACCTCCAGTCCACGACTACCCCGTGTTAAATGCACTAAATACACAGTGACTGTGTACTGAAATGTGTGGAAGTGTATCTCTGTAGACAATGTTGCATTTATTTTCACTCAGAAAAATCAACAGAACAAGTGACTTGACCCAGGTGCACCCAAACTTTTGCATACAAGTGTATACAAGATCTCTAGCCTTTAAAGGGTTAATCACACAGTCCATTTCAGAGCACAAACGACACGTCAGGTACTCCTTGTTAGAACAGCACGAACAGCCGCCGTAAATGAGCAATAAATCACAGAAACGTCCATCATGGTGGCGCGTGCACATTGACCCATCTCAGATGTTCCCGGTAAGTGTTCTTTGAGCATTCTGGGTAATTACAGCAATTCCTGCAGCTTGACAAATGCACAATCAATTTTTGTCAAATTGTGTGGCCCGATTATTAACCTGACAAACGCACATTAATCTTTCGTCAAGTCCCGAGCTCCAATTAACGATGCCGCGCGGAAACCCTGAGTGTTCTGCTTTGTGTTTTATCATATCACAATTCACAGTATAATACTTTCTTTGTATCAAGCAGCCTTAGTCTCATTTTAGAGCCTGGATCAGGCACGGAAAGTCCAACAGTCCACAGTACAGCAAAGAGCTGCAGCATCATTGGGCTGTACTCCAAGTTTAGTTAATGAGACCTACAGTAATGATCCATATTTCTGAGTCACTGAAGCACTGGGCCACAACTTAGAGCCTGAAATATATTTCACTAGACGGTTCACTTTGGATTGGTCAGGTTTGGACACCACACACACACACACACACACACACACACACACACACACACACACACACACACACACACACTTTCTAAGCTGCTTATTCTCCTGGGTCGTGAGGGGGTGCTGTAGTCTATCCCAGCGGTGACTGGGCGGAAACACCCTGGACAGGTCGCTAGTCCGTCACCGGCAGACCAATTGCCTGACTGCATGTCTTTGATCTGTAGGAGGAAACCAGAGAACCTGGAGGAAACCCACTCAGACAAGGGGAGAACATGGAAACTCCACACAGAAGGGACCCTGGTCGCCCGGCCAGGGAATGGAACCGAGGCCCTTCTTGCTGTGAGGCAACAGCGCTACCGGTTTGGACACCATTCCTCAACTAGTTTTAGGTTTGGGTTTCTTACCTCGCTTCCCATTTGATTTGGGATTTGGGACACTGAGCTATAGTCAGGTCCAGACAGAATTTTATTGAGCTACAGTCAGGTCCAGACAGAATTTTATTGAGCTATAGTCAGGTCCAGACAGAATTTTATTGAGCTATAGTCAGGTCCAGACAGAATTTTATTGAGCTACAGTCAGGTCCAGACAGAATTTTATTGAGCTATAGTCAGGTCCAGACAGAATTTTATTGAGCTACAGTCAGGTCCAGACAGAATTTTATTGAGCTATAGTCAGGTCCAGACAGAATTTTACTGAGCTATAGTCAGGTCCAGACAGAATTTTACTGAGCTATAGTCAGGTCCAGACAGAATTTTATTGAGCTATAGTCAGGTCCAGACAGAATTTTGTTGAGCTATAGTCAGGTCCAGACAGAATTTTACTCTGCTATAGTCAGGTCCAGACAGAATTTTATTGAGCTATAGTCAGGTCCAGACAGAATTTTGTTGAGCTATAGTCAGGTCCAGACAGAATTTTGTTGAGCTATAGTCAGGTCCAGACAGAATGTTGTTGAGCTATAGTCAGGTCCAGACAGAATTTTATTGAGCTACAGTCAGGTCCAGACAGAATTTTGTTGAGCTATAGTCAGGTCCAGACAGAATTTTACTGAGCTATAGTCAGGTCCAGACAGAATTTTGTTGAGCTATAGTCAGGTCCAGACAGAATTTTATTGAGCTACAGTCAGGTCCAGACAGAATGTTGTTGAGCTATAGTCAGGTCCAGACAGAATTTTATTGAGCTATAGTCAGGTCCAGACAGAATTTTATTGAGCTATAGTCAGGTCCAGACAGAATTTTATTGAGCTACAATCAGGTCCAGACAGAATTTTACTGAGCTATAGTCAGGTCCAGACAGAATGTTGTTGAGCTATAGTCAGGTCCAGACAGAATTTTGTTGAGCTATAGTCAGGTCCAGACAGAATTTTATTGAGCTATAGTCAGGTCCAGACAGAATTTTACTGAGCTATAGTCAGGTCCAGACAGAATTTTACTGAGCTATAGTCAGGTCCAGACAGAAATTTACTGAGCTATAGTCAGGTCCAGACAGAATTTTACTGAGCTATAGTCAGGTCCAGACACAATTTTACTGAGCTATAGTCAGGTCCAAACAGAATTTTGTTGAGCTATAGTCAGGTCCAGACAGAATGTTGTTGAGCTATAGTCAGGTCCAGACAGAATTTTATTGAGCTACAATCAGGTCCAGACAGAATTTTGTTGAGCTATAGTCAGGTCCAGACAGAATTTTATTGAGCTATAGTCAGGTCCAAACAGAATTTTATTGAGCTATAGTCAGGTCCAGACAGAATTTTACTGAGCTATAGTCAGGTCCAGACAGAATTTTATTGAGCTATAGTCAGGTCCAAACAGAATTTTATTGAGCTATAGTCAGGTCCAGACACAATTTCATCAAGGCAATCAAGGTCAGACAGACTTTTTGAGGGTTACAGTCAGTTTCTGACAGAATTTTGAGGGTTACACTTGAGTTCAGACAGAATATTGTTGGGCTGCAGTCAGACAGAACTTTGCCAAGCTATGATTAGGTTCATATAGAATTTTGCTACAGTCGAGTTGAGACAAAGGTTTGTTGGACTACTGTTGAAATCAGAATTTTGTTCGGCTAAATTGAAGTTAGAGTTAGAGTCTTAGGTTGGGACAAGTTTTGGGTTACAGTCTACTTCACACAACATTTTGAGGGTTACCGTCAGGTCCAGACAGAATTTTGTTGAGCTATAGTCAGGTCCAGACAGAATTTTGTTGAGCTATAGTCAGGTCCAGACAGAATTTTGTTGAGCTACAGTCAGGTCTAGACAAAATTTTATTGGCTGCAGTTGAGGTCAGACAGAATTTTGTTGGCCTGCGACTGGGCAGGGAGAAAAGTTTGTCAGTCTTCCGGCAGGTTGTCTGAACTGTAAACTTCTTGTAGAGAATGTTCTCGATATATATTTGGGTTTGGCTCAAAAATTCAGGGCCCGTTTAAGTTACAATCTCCCTCCCATCCACACAGCTGTGAAAGAAGCATTGAAAAAACAGACCCTGAATTGCACTCTTCCTCTGAAAACTGTGATACAGCCCAATGAGTTTCCTGAGTGGAGGAAAACTAATATCTTCAAGATTTCTGCCAACTTGCTGGGCGGCCAGCTACCCTGCTGGGTGTATGGGTCAGAGGGCGTAATGATGCTTCTGGGATGATTTTTTTTTCACCAGACGTGAGATGAAAACTGACTGACCCTTGTGCACAAACATAGCAAGTGTCTGATGGTATATAGACTTCACAAAATCACTTTGCCATATACAATGTGTGCACTTGTTATTCACTGTATTAGAATCCCCTACCTTCCACTCACTGGTCAATTCATGAGTTCCACCTACGTTAAGGTCCACTACCCAATTACAGACTGTCACCAATTTGTTGCAATTTGTCAAAAAGCACTCTCCCTTTACAGAGCTGTACAAATGTGATTTCTGGTGCAGATCCAAACCCATCTGCAGTTCCTCCTGCTTGATTGCTCCAGACTGAAGGTGCACTGAGGCAGCAGGAGTGCAGCAGTAGAGTTCAAATCTGCAGCCTGGAACTCCTGCTGCAAGGGGATAAATATTCATCTGCTCATCCTCCGTTCAGCAGGGCGCTGGGCTAAACAGCCGTTTAAAGCACATGAAAGAGTAATGAAAGAGAAATGGGAGTAAAATTAATGCAATATGGGATGGAGGCGTGAGGCCTGAATGGCTGGAAAAGGGATTAAAAAATGAAAAAAAACATAAAAACACAGGCTGTTAGCAAATTGAAACAGATCAGACGCCCACAGACTGAAAAACGAGGTGGTAGTTTACTTAGAGGTTTAGAAGAATCAGGAGGGTAGTCGTAACAGTCCAAGGTCAAAACTAGAGAACTTAATAACCAAAACCAAAGGGATCAATAGAGTAAAACCAGTTACCAGTCCAAGTTCAAAAACCAAGAGCTCAAACAAACCAAGCCAAAGGCAAACATGAAAAAGGGGTAGGCCAAAAAAACACGAAAACAGGTCATACATGGAAAGGCTTAACAAAGACTGACCACTCAGTAGGCAACAAGGAAGGTTGGCGGTACTTCATAATGTGCTGAGAAAATCCACTTTGCTTTGGGTTTTATAAACCATACTTACATATATTTCCATCAAAATATATTCCATCAATATTATTGAGGAAAAAATGCATCTACCAGCAGTTTAAACGAGGGACCTCCAAAACAGGTGGAAATTAGATCTGATGGCTACTGAAGAAAAATATTACCTTGAAATGAACAGAATAAAAAGCACATAAAAAACAAATAGATGATTATTTTTTAAAAAAGCAGCGTCAATATCCTGCCTGCATGAATCCTGGACACATAACCACCTTTTGCATTAATTATAGAATTACAGCTTTAAAAATAAGTCTTTAAAACCTTTGAGAGCTGCACTTTCCAGTTTCTTCCTGTTTTTACTTGTGAAAATGTTCCAGCTCCTTCAAACTGCCAGATGATTCCGTGCACTGAGTCTGATTTGGTTACATAACCAATTACAGCACTAATATACCAATATATACCTTCCATGGTGCATATTTAAGGTGATGGTTCAGCCAAAAATAAATCTTGCGTCATTTTCCCCCTTACCCTAAAAGGTAGTGAATCAGCCAAGACAAGTTTGGTGTTTGAAAACAATGGACAAGGTGTAACTAAAATGAAGAATCCTGTACACACTTTACTCCATGTTTATAGATAACACTATGCCATTCAGTGTTAGATACCAGATAAGCACGTTTATTAGAGATGACTTAATTCGAATAACACCAAATGCATAATTTAATCTTCCAATTGGATGTAAAGATCATTCACAGTGGTTTGATGCGAAATGGTTCATTGCAGAGGCTCTTAGTTTCTTTACAGTGGTGGTGATGGGAACCAGGGGTCACCATGTCTACAACACTACAACTTTTGGGGCAGTCGTGGGCTGGAGGTTGGGGAACCAGCCTCGTGACCGGAAGGTCGCTGGTTTGATCCCCAGAGCTGACAGCACATGACTGAGGTGTCCTTGAGCAAGACACCTAACCCCCAACTGCTCCCCAGGCACTGCGGATTGGGCTGCCCACCGCTCCGGGCAAGTGTTCTCACTGCCCCCTAGTGTGTGTGTGCTCACTAGTGTGTATGTGGTGTTTCACTTCACGGATGGGTTTAAATGCGGCGGTGAAATTTCCCCGTTGTGGGACTAATGAGGGTCTATTAATTAATTAATTAAAACTAATATAGACATTTTATTTACTATCCAGACCCACCAATGAACCCACACGAGTCTTCTGAGTGTTTATATGGAATGTTGAAGATGAAGTGTTTTTGAGGGGGGATTATTTGGCCTTAACACCCTGTCTGTACCTCTTAGTCACGAATGGGTTTAAAAAACACATTTTAAGCCAAACCTTTATCCAAAACTGGCGAATTCATAGCCATTTCATGTAATAACTTTCTGTGAGGGAGCTTGTAAAGGCACTAAACTCTTTAGATGATTGGTTTCTATCACCACCACTGTGAGCAAGTTTCAAATCAAACCACTCAGAATGACGTTGCTTACATCATCATGATTTAATTGTGGCTACATTGTGAAAAAACTGGTCCTCTTTCATAACACAGTTTGGGGTGAGTGTGTGACGATAGGTAGTTGGTGGGGTATAACTTTTACTTAACTATTACTCGTTAGCTACACTAGCCTCACAGCTCCACCGCAGAACTAAAGAAGCAAACTTCTTCCAAACGTGTCGATTGACTATATTTGCAGTCAGAGGGGTAAAATGCTGTGCAACCTTTTTCATTTTAAGGCTAAATAACACTCCACAGCTTGATATAACATAAAGCTCCTTCCACAAGCCACCCATTCTGAGTGCGACAGTCAGTCACGCCCTGTCTGCACTGCTCCATCACCGCACTGCTTCATCCCTGAAACAGTATGAGATCCAGTGGTAATATTCTCCACCCTGAGTGTGGTCTCAGCTTCATGCTGTATTACACGCATGACATGCAGACTGGCTGATATTACATCTGTTCTGTTCTGCTGCACATCAGCTCACTCTGGAGCACTCTGAGGAACACTGCTGCAGAACACACACCGAACATGGTCTCAGTAATCAGATCACTGAACCTGGAAAGCGAAGCTACAAAACTGCCTGTGTAGAAACCTCAGAAGTCTAGAGATGTCAATTTGCTAAGTTTAACTTATTGGGGGTGCATCATATATAAAATGCCTTAACTTTTGCAAAGCCCACGTTTTATGTTATGTATTGTTGGTGTCCAAAGAAAAAAAAAATCTCCAAAATAGTCATTTTACAGGAAAAGGGAAAAACCTTCTTCACTTTCAAAGCAAGTCAATGTAAAGAGATTTTACTGAAAGTGATTTTGGAGCATTTCTATTGGTCCACTCAGCATGAAATTTTCATACAATGTAAAGTAGCTACTGAGCTCAAATGACGTAGAAAAATAAAAATCAGCAAAAATGGAGATGCATGTTTTTCTCCGGACAGCGACAATATATTTTCCCCAGTTGACATCACAATTGCGCTGCCACCAGTTTGGATGGCGACTTCAAGTTCATTCAGCAGTGCTGTGGCTGTTTGTAATGAGATAATAAAGCCAGCAAAGGCAGTAAAACATGTTTTTAAACTGGTCTATTTGAGTGCACTGATTTGATTTTATTTGATTTGTGGTTGTAGTTATGACAAACGAAAGCTAAAATCTAAACAACTGAGATTCCCCACTGTGTTATTATCTCACGTTCCAATCCACATACTAGCACACTAGATACTATGACAAAATAAGTGCACATACCATTAGAAGTGCACTCATTAATGTAGAAGGTGAAATATGGCTGATTATAGCTTCACTGGGCTTCATGTTAGCTGCTCAGTAACAGTTAAACATCGCCAAACGAAAGTTTGAGGTATTCGTCGGTTAAGGATCATTTATTGAGGTACACTGGTGCATTTATTGATGTTCGCTTTGTATTTGCCAGCTTTCGAGATTCGTTCTGTGTTTAAGGCACCTCAGCGTAACTGCAGCACCATATAAGGTGGAACGGAAAATTCTAATGAGAAGCTGGTGAATGAGGAGCTGACTTGAGCTTAATATTTATGTATGAGTTTATTATGTAAGAGTGTTGATAGCTTTGGCAGCCACTTTCATTCGTTTTTTAGGCAATAGAACACAGAGGGACTGTGTTATCGCAAAATAACATCCCGGCTGTGATCTGGTGGCCGTAGATCATCACAGCTGTGATGTTATTGGTGATAACTCACTCCTCGAGTGTTCTACTGCTTTAATACAGCAGTTAAATAAATACAGTAAGAAATGAATAAACTGGCCGTGAACGCGGCGTTTAATATGTTTTAATGTTCAGTTCCTTCCTCCTAATTATAGCTCCTTAACGAGCAGCTTGGTGCTACGTCAGAGTAACGAGCTCCGCCCACTCGCCGCTCAGCCGGCAGTTCCTTCTCCAGCTCCTTACACTAAATTCCCAAACTGTCGTCACCACTGAGCAGCTTTCTGTTTTTTACTGGGTCAGTTTTACGGGTCAGTCTGATTTGGTCCAACTCTGAAGATCAGACACGTTTGGCGAATGGTGTTGGGTTCATTTCTGGCTGATTCCAGGTTGTTTAGCTGCTCAGTTCTGATGACAGCTTGGGAATTTAGTGTCGTCTCATCTTGTCTGACCAAACGACTGTCAAATGGCTTGAGCGTCTCCTACAGCTGTCAAAGTCGTTGCTTAGCAACTGCATCTCACAGTATTTGAGAAAAATCTGTGATGTTATGGCGAAATACCAGCACGGTTAGAACAACCAATCAGCTTGCTTGGCCGGAACAAACTTTTGTATAATATAAAATATCACACAGTGGAATGCTCTGAACTCTGGAGATGTGCAGGTTACTCAGATCCAGTCCACCAATCTAGCTAATCTTTTCCTTGAAGCATTTTCTGAAGATGCAGCTAAAGTGTCTACATACCTTTATATCCTTTCAGTGGTCTGTAATGACTTTCACGGCAGGTGGAGGAAAGACGCCGGGGGTAGGTATGAAGACGGAGAGCTTTCTTTTATTGCAACGCAAATCACTCGGCTTTTCAGCCTACAGAATAAGACAAGGCTCGCTGAGACTTTTCGGTCCTTTCTTTTCTCTTTTTCTAGTTTAGTTCCGCTCAGTTATATCAGCTTCACTGGTCTCCTTCTCTCTCTGGGCTCTGCCACCTACTGAAGGAAGAGATGCCTATAAATAGGCTGGCAGAAACAAGGCACAGGTAAACATCTTCAGCTACTTAGCCCACTGGTTCAGCCAGACCAGCTTCTCCAACCCACATTAGACGCTCGGCCATGTACCTTCTCCACACAGTCATTTTGGTCTATCTTGTTGGTCTTTATAAACTTGCCTGGCTGTATCTGCAGTAATGGTGATGAGACAAGCTCTATCAGAGCATAGTCAGAGTCACAGCTCACCCAACAAAGTGGACTCCTACTAAACTCTGGATGGACAACATGACTGTTGTTGGGGGTTGAAAAACAACCGCATTCCAACATGATTAATCGTAACTGCATTCTGAAAAAAAGCATGAAAAGATATGACATCAATCTCCGTGCCTTTAGTCAGGGAACATAACTGAACCATAATCCACTGAAATGATCTGTTCTAAGCTGGACTGACTCCACACACCCCGCCTCGCCTCGCCTCCAGGCTTTTATTCTACTGCTCTGTTTTAAAACATTCGGTTATGAAAAGGTACAAATACCAACTTTTCACCTGGAGAAACTGATTTAAGGCTCACAGTCAGACCTTAAAGCCACTGCTGCAGCTTTGAGGGAACATTTACACTGTTTGTACCTTGATGAATGAAAAACGTACCAGCACAGAACCTTCATTACTAACAAGTGTAAGTGTAGTTGCTTAAAAACATCCTCTTCGTTAAAAAAAAGAAGGATTAATTCTCGATTCTACAATTACCCACCCACAGAGACCCAAACGCCCAGCTTGTAGTCTAAACTGCAAGAGGTTTCATCAGCAACAGCCTTTCCATGTGTTAAAATTTTAAAGATAAATATTTTATAGCCGGCTTAGTCGAATACATCAGATGTTCATGCTAAACATCCACATCATTTCACCAACGAGCTAAACGCCTTTCCACACAGCCGCTGAAGCTAAGAGAGCAGAGATGCATGAGAATTTTCATGTGTAGAAGCTCCTTAAATAACAGCAAAGAAAAGGCTTAGTGCAAAATTTATGATGAGCAGCTGGTAAACCATTGATTCCTGAGAAGCTTTATGAATCATCTTAAATATGTAAGTAGAGTAATCCTTATCCAAGTACTGCTGTGTGAAAACTCAGCTCGGAGCTCAGAGGTTCAAACTTGTTTGTTGTGGTGAGTTCTGGCAGCAGATGAGGCGGTGAACACTGGCACTGCTGCCAAATTCAGACCTTTATCTTCAAAAGCTCCTCAATCATCCACTCTGTAGCTTGGCAATGAGTGATTTTCAGCCTACGTATAGCCCTCAATGCTGCTTTCCAAGACAAATACCAGCAAACCAGCCAAATAAAATCAAAGAAGTAAAAGCAGCTATCCAAAACGGTGATATATGACACACTGCAGCCAGGCTTTAGCCTGACAACTACACATTGTTGCTGCTTACTGGATATAGTCTATTCTTGAGTTTCACATGATGTCACACGGAACAGTCTGCACCATTTTGAGTCTGAATCGGGGCCGACTGCGCTGCACGATGCCTTCAATTAGCTGTGCTTTAA
>NC_051213.1:6435105-6495105 GCF_015220715.1 Pygocentrus nattereri
ACCATGTAAAATGAGCCATGAGCTCAGACCCTGATGTTGGTAAAGTCTATTACACCCACTTTTATGATTGCACTGGCAACAACAGCACCAGTGTTCTAGACATGCTGGACACATAATGCTTCAATGATGCTTTTGTTTCCCGCACTGTGTGAGTGAAAACATTGCGAGGGTGTATTTCACACATGCTTCTGTTGGCATATGGCGTGCGGCGTTCCCCTATTGTCTGGCACTGTATAGAGTTGTTGGGGAGGGGGCAAACCTCTACATTGCTGGAAGAAGGTATTTTGTGCAGGTGGTGGTTTGAAAAGAAAACCTCAGACAGGAACTCCATTATAAAGCTTGAACAACAGCTTATAATAAAATAATAGGAGTGTATTATGGTCGAGTCGAGGCTCTCACAGAATAATGATAGATAAGTGGAGCACAAACCTGGCTCTTATTCATCAAGGCTGTGAGAAAATAACATTAGATTTGAACATCCTGAGTGATGTAAGAGCTACTCTGCGTCTGATTCATTAAACTGTTGCACAAATATGAAACAAGTGGTGATTGGGGTGCAATTGTTGAATTGTAATTTGCATATATTTGTAAAAAAATAAAAAAATGAGGTTCATAAGGTAAATCAAGTACTGTACTGTATAATGCAGGTCAAACAGACTTACTAATCACTGCTTTCTGTTTCTATTAGCATTTCACAAGCTGGCCCAACCTTGTTGGAATTGGGGTTGCACCTCTGAAGATGTTATTTTCCAGACAGATTGCTATTACAGATATTTATGGACGTTTTTATCACCTTTGTAATTGCCTACCTTCCTGCTGCCTCTCGGTTTGCTTTGCGGCCTCCTCATCTGAGCTGTACTCGCCCTCGTCCTCGTCCTCGATCATGTGCTTTACTTACGGTCATTTACTTGTGTCAAACCTCAGAAGGCGAACACAGGCTTCCTCCGAGACCTGTGAAGCACCACCACAACGCTCACGCAACATCAGTGGACAGCTGAAAGCACCAACCTCCAGATCTGTTACGTCAGCCGACAGACGCCTGCGCTGACCAGCATAGTGTTGAGTGATTGGGGTAGAAGGGGCGGTGGTGGAGGGGTGCGTTGGGGTCATCCTAACCACCCATAGAGCGAGGTCAATTGTGCTCTCTTGGACTCCTGGGTACAGATGGCTGTAGCATCACCAGGGATTGAGTGATGACAGTGAGTGAGACAGTGAATCCCAGCTCATGTGTGAATAAGTGTTCTCTGGTCTGGAAACGCAATATTTTGTCTCTTACATCACTGCAGTTTTATCATCATTAATAATAAAGTTGCATGAAAGTTTCACCATGTAAAGCCAGCCTGACCCGAATGGGGAATTCCAAAGATTTTTTGCATAATTAAATAGTTAAGATGTAAACAAAGTCATTCAGCATGAATTGATGCAAAATGCTCCAGTCTAGAGAAATTAACTGAAGTGAATTGAATTGTTCACAGTGGTGGTGATAGGAACCAAACGTCTGAAGACGTTAAGGCCTCTAAAAGCTCCATCACAGTGAATGCACTGTCTGAAGCTGGAGGCGTTGTTTTATATCTTTGCGATAAGATTTGGCCTAAAAATCCATTCACGGCAGAGCAGTTCATGCAGGGACCTGCAAGGCAAAGTAATCCTCAAAGAAAATTGATTTGATTCAGAATTACCAAGGTCCTATCATTAACTACCATTGGAATAAATAGAGCGTACCAACATCAGGGGCCAAGCCTATGGCTTACTTTACAGAGTCACATGATTACACAGCCTGTCCTCTAGATTCCAGAGCACCTCCACTATAGACTGTAAAAAAAAGAGTTTTCGATTGTTATGATGTCAAGAACCCTTTTTGGTGCTGCATAGAACCGTTTCCAAAAAGGCTCTGTTCTGCACAAAATACAGCACATTCTCCAACAGTCTGAGGAGCTCTCTCACCCTGCAAAGAAACACTTTACATAGATGCTCTTGGTTCTAAAAAGAACCAATCCATTTATAAAAACCCTTAGAGAACCATCTTCAAGTGAGAACCCTCAACCAGCCAGCCTTGTGACCGGAAGGTCGCCGGTTCGATCCCCTGAGCCAACAGTGCGTGACTGAAGTGCCTTTGAGCAAGACACCTAACCCCCAACTGCTGCCCGGGTGCCATGGATAGGGCTGCCCATCGCTCTGGGCAAGTGTGCTCGCTGCCCCCTAGTGTGTGTCTTCACTAGTGTGTATGTGGTGTTTTACTCCACAAATGGGTTAAATGCGGAGGTGAAATTGCACCACTGTGGGACTAATAAGGGTCACTTAATTAGATTAAACTGAACCACACTGAAAAATCATTGAGGGCTATAGACCACTGGCCTGGACCTCGTCTCGCCCCTGTAATCAACATTACATATAAAACTCAGAAGATGTGTGGGTTCACTGGGGGTTCTGGATAGTAAATAAAATGTCTACATTAGTGTTGTAGTCATGGCGACGTCTGATTCCTATCACCACCACTGTAAAGACATCAGTACATTTCTCTACAGTGAACCATTGATACAGTGAGCCAAACCACTCTGAATGACTGTGATTACGTCTCAGCAAGTCAATCATGCAGTAACCATTGAGCTTTGGTCCATTTTATGTTTTTCTATTAAAAGCTGCAGTTTTAGGGGTCCTCACTCACTGTGACCGCTGCTGTATATGGGGCACGGTCAGTCACTAGAACCCAAAGAGGTGAACTGACCAAAACTCAAGCACCTGAACTCTCGTACTGCCTGCACAGATCTCACAGTCCGTGAAGGAAAATGTGGACGTGTGTAAACATTACCCATCCTAAGGACTGGTACCTACTGCTTTCTGTTTTTTTTACTTGCAGACCGGACCTTGAGCGCTCGCTCGCTCCATTTATAACATGCTCACGACCTCACCGCACGGCCGGAAAACAGCCACGAGGGGGCTTCCGATGTGAAAAGAGACTTCAAATCAAGGATAAAGACAACATCCAACCCTACAGCCACTCTCAGGTGGGAGAAACCAAGGGCAGCGGACTGCTGAAAGGTCAGACTGAAGAATAGATGCTAACCAGGTCCAGCTGCATAATTAAAGGGGCCATACTCTTATTCCTATTAGACGTACAACAGAATATAAACATAATGACTTGGCTGTGATGACTTAGTAAGGCATGGGAATGAGATAATTAAGTCATGACCATTACATAGTGAGGCATGGGAATGAGATCCTAATGCTTAGCCACAACTTAGTAAAGCATGGGAATGAGATAATTAAGTCATGACCATTACTTAGTGAGGCATGGGAATGAGATCCTAATGCTTAGCCACAACTTAGTAAGGCTTGGGAATGAGATAATTAAATAGTGGCCATGACTAAGTGTGGTGTGGGAACAAGGTAATTAAGTCATGGCCATTACTTAGTAAGGCATGAGAACAAGATAATTAAGTAGTGGCCATGACTAAGTGTGGCGTGGGAACAAGGTAATTAAGTCGTGGCCATTACTTAGTAAGGCTTGGGAATGAGATAATTAAGTAGTGGCCATGACTAAGTGTGGTGTGGGAACAAGGTAATTAAGTCATGGCCATTACTTAGTAAGGCATGAGAACAAGATAATTAAGTAGTGGCCATGACTAAGTGTGGTGTGGGAACAAGGTAATTAAGTCATGGCCATTACTTAGTAAGGCATGAGAACAAGATAATTAAATAGTGGCCATGACTAAGTGTGGTGTGAGAACAAGGTAATTAAGTCGTGGCCATTACTTAGTAATGCTTGGGAACAAGATAATTAAGTAGTGGCCATGACTAAGTGTGGCGGGGAACAAGGTGATTAAGTCGTGGCCATGATTGGAGATTTGAATGAGTCAAAGAGGAAAAAGACAAAAATCACCAATGTTGCCAGCGAAGCTGAGGGGGCAGAAAATTCCCACTGAGGGGACAGTGCCGTCACTGGACCTAACAGCACCCACCCCAAACGCCTGACTGTCAGCCACGCACTGCATCTGTTCTGCATTTCAGTCTCTTCACTGAAGGCTGTAACGTTCTATGATGATAATCAGTTCAGCTCCTCGTCATGATCTCTTCATAGCCACTGAACCAGTGTTATCGTTCCCTCAAGGGATCAATGTGGGGTAATTGTCGTCGACAGGGCGCATAAAGAAGAGTGATCTGTTCTCTTAATAAGCGGCTTGTACTTAACATCAGGGAACGTAGTGATGACATTCCAGATTAGCAGGTCTGACTGAGTATCAAAGCCTGCTGTAGGGCTTCGTCACATCAGAGCCTTCAATGACCAGGACTTTAACCCTTTAAAGGCTTTTCATCACTAAATCCACTGTTTTTCTTTCCGTTTTAAAGACGACGAGAAAAGAAATTACCAGGAAAAATGTGTTTACAGTGCCATGGATGTTATTTACGGAGCCCTGCCGCGTGACGTCACATATAAATAACAATAATGTGTGGCCACGACTTAGTAATGTGTGGAAACAAGTTAATTAAGTTGTGTCCATGACTTATTAAGGCGTGAGAACAAGATCCTAATGTGTGGCCACAACTTAGTAAGGCATCAGGATGAGATAATTAAGTCATGGCCACGACTTAATAAAGAATGGGAACGAGATCCTAATGCATGGCCACAACTTAGTAAGGCATCAGGACGAGATAATTAAGTCATGGCCACAACTTAGTAAGGCATGGGAACAAGATCCTAATGCATGACCACAACTTAGTAAGGCATCCGAATGAGATAATTAAATTGTGGCCATGACTTAGTAAGGCGTGGGAATGAGATCCTAATGTGTGGCCACAACATAGTAAGGCATGGGAATGAGATAATTAAAACATGGCCAAAACTTAGTCAGGTGTAGTAATGAGATTCCTTTGCATGGTCACAACTTTGTAAAGTATGGGAATAAGATAATTAAGACATGGCCAGAACATAGTCAGGCATGGGAATGATATCATAATGCATGGCCACAACTTAGAAAGGAATGGGAATGAGATAATTATGACGTAGCCAAAAAGTAGTCAGGCATGAAAAAAATGAGATCCTAATGTGTGGCCACAACTTAGTAAGGCATGGGAATGAGATAAGACGTGGCCATAACATAGTCAGGCATAGAAATCATTTCCTAACGCGTGGCTACAACTTAGTAAGGCATCAGAATGTGATAATTAAATTGTGGCAATGACTTAGTAAGGCATGGGTATTAAATAATTAAGACGTGGCCAAAATGTAGTCAAGCTTGGGAACGAGATCCTAATGTGTTGCCACAACTTAGTAAGGCATGGGAATAAGATAATTAAGATGTGGCCAAAACGTAGTCAAGCGTGGGAACGAGATCCTATTGCGTGGCCACAACTTAGTAAGGCATTGGATTGAGATAATTAAGTCACAGCCACAACTTAGTAAAGCACGAGAGCAAGATCCTAATGTGTGGTCACAACTTAGTAAGGCATGGGAATGAGACAAATCTGTGGTCAGTGCTTAGTTATCTAATTCCCATGCCTTTCTAAGTCATGGCCACATCATTTTTATTCATTCAGGATATCACCAGCTGGGATCCGTAGTTATTAGATAAAAGTTGCTCTCTGACTGATCCGACTTGTCCGATTTGATGTGAAGGGTGTCTGCCTTCTCACAGCATCTGTATTCTTAGTGAAAGAACAATAATCGCAAAATAACTGCAACCTGAAAAACGATCGTTAATAGAGGGGAACAGTAATTCCACTGAAACAAGCTTCCAAATGTCTTCATTTTCATCACAAACGAAGAGGAAGCGTTTTTCTTCCCACCTGCTTTATAAAAGGTAAATAGTATAATTTATTCTAGATGTGAATATTGACGATGAAAGGAAAACGAGCGTTCGGATTTCCGAGATTCTTGCCACATATCATCCCTCAGTTCACCGCTTTCTTGGTTTTTCATTTTACAGGCAGCTCAATCAGGAATTGTACAAGGATTTGCATGAAAGCTGTTATCAGATATAAAGTGTGGTGCAAAGTTTGGGCATCCCTGGTCAAAAGATGTTGGTTTTGGTTATGTAAGGTAGCCTCTTATGCTCCTTGGAACCACCGGTGACTCCAAAACATACTTCGTCATGTTCTTTATGACGTTCATATTTCATAAGCTACGTTCAGAAGCTGGGCGTCGTGTGAGGCTGCAACTGATTTTTGGCTTTCAGCAGTAAATTGTGAGCGTATAGTGATGCGTGTAGATCATAAAACGCATGTTCTGTTCATTTGAGGGGAGCTTTCATAAATAAATAAATAAATAAATAAATAAAGATCTGCATTTATTTCATACAGTTACTGAATAATATGTCTTAATAGAATTTCTGCACATTTTAATGCACAATTGTAGTATATTTGCTGCTTCACTACATATCAGGAAAAGAAAACAGCTTAAAAGTGGTCTGTGCAAAGATTATAGTACATTTCAAAAAAAAAAAAAAAAAGTTACACGCAAAGTTTTGTAGAAAACATATTTAGGTGTGTTTTCTGTACACAAGGTTTTGACTTATTTTCACTTAGAACATCAGTAGAGGTGATTTGACCAGGCATGTTCAAATTTTAATGTCTGATAACGGCAAATAATCTTGTACCACTGATGACTGATGACTGAGCTGGTTGTACATTGAAAAAAAACCAAGAAAACGGTAACCTAAGGGATGGAATCGGCAAGGAAATCCCAATGATGGGTCATTTTCCTTTCACCCTCCATATTCATACCTAGCGTGAATTGCATTTATTTGCCTTCTGAAAAGGTTAGGCACATTCTCCGGTCCATACGGTCCATATGTGGAAACTAAGCTGCAAAAGTTGCCTCTTTTGAATTCAGCATTTCTACAATGTCATCAAAAACCAACGAGCACTTATTCCGTCTACAGCAGTTTAGCTCCGCCCACACACACTGAAGTTATAAAGGGTGTTTCAGTACGGACGGCTTTCGGAACGAGGTACAACAGCCAGTGTGGCAAAAACAAGGTAAAGCAAGGTTGAAAAATTGTCATGAAAATGAGTTTTTGGTACATAAAGATAAAGTGCCACAAGAATTGGGCACTTAAAAATATTTGCTTTTCACAGTTTCTGTCACGCAATGTACCTCGAAATCAAAACAGAAGTGGAGACACGTCGTCTTCACACAGTGACAATACATCCAAATGAAGCTCGGAGTGAAAAAGCACAGCAGGCCGTGAAGCAGGAGGAGAGATGCTCTGCTGTTATTGACATGCGGTGTAAGCACTTAGTGTTCCCTCGTGTCCCGAAACCCTGGATAACCAGGGCTCAGTGAGTGTGTGCGCGCTGTGGCCTCGGTACCTGGAGTCAGCAGGATGACGGAGGTGACAATTAAAGAGCAGATGACCAGAATGACAAGCAGAGCAATCGCTATTCCCTTCCAGTTCCTCTGCGGAGGGTTACTGCCCACCAGCTCCTACAGACACAAAGAGAGAGAGAGAGAGAGAGAGAGAATGCAAATTAGAGCTTGGTCAAGGACAAACACGTGTAAGTCTATGTACGGCACTCCGAAGGAGAAAATCAGCCATCAGCCCGAAACAGCAGGAAGAATTTCCCACATTCTGTCATCCCCGTTACAACAGCCGAGACAGACAAACAGCCGAATGCGTTCACAGTAGTGGGAATTACTACAAGGTCACCATTGCAATAATAATAATTCAAACAATTTGATAAATGAACTACACTGCAGAAAAGAGTACCTTGTCAAGTAAAAGTATCTTAAATACAGTCAACAAATCTCATATCTGCCCTGTTAAGATAGCTGTAAGCTTAATTTAAGATTGTTTACCTTCCTTCTAGACGTGACTTGCTTGTTTTAAAAAGTTTATTAAGTAAAATGATCTTAATGATCAGATCATTTTGGAAAAGTACTAGATATAACAACTAGAATTAAGATCATTTCATTGAGAAGATGCCACATTTTGCAGCGTAATACAGTAATAATAATAACGCTTTATTTATAGGGAGTGTTTCATAGAAATGAAGATGGTTTATGATGTAAACAAAGTAATAAAATGCATAACAAGTGCGCAAAAGTAAGAGGTGATATTTTATGTTGCGACGTCAATTTAGAACAAGACCACCCTTATAAATTAATAAAAATTTATTCGTGGATATTAATTAGGTCACAACGTAAAATCCTTAATAAGCAGCTACAACATACACATAAAGGGATGACAGTGACCTGTTGCTTGCCAAATAGTGAGCCCACAGATCTTCTTGGTTACTTTGCCTTCTCCATCTGTCAGCCTTAAACCCGTGGGCTTCACCAGACATTCATATTCATCAGCTCACTTTTGCCATTTTTAACTGTGTTATAAGTCAATTCAATTATTTTAAACACTTAATGTGTTTATGATGAATTAACAGCCATTATTAAACCCATTTTGAACGATTTATAAACCCTTTATAAGGGTAGTCTTCTTTATAAGTGGTACCCAAAGTTCTTCTGTGAGCACATTATGGGTATCGTCCATACTTGTGCACTGACCAACTGCATGATTCACTGCCAAAGAGCACAATTAGCCCTGTTTAAGTTAAGTTAAGTGATACTTTTTTGATCCCACATCGGGGAAATTCCACCTCCGCATTTAAACCCATCCGTGAAGTGAAACACCACATACACTCTAGTGAGCACACACACACTAGGGGGCAGTGAGCACACTTGCCCGGAGCGGTGGGCAGCCCTATCCACGGCGCCCGGGGAGCAGTTGGAGGTTAGGCGTCTTGCTCAAGGACACCTCAGTCATGGACTGTCTGTGCTGGGGCAACCTTCCGGTCACAGGGCCAGATCCCTAACCTCCAGCCCACGACTGCCCAACCAATAGTTGGATTAATGCAGTACAGAAGGTGAAATATTAAATAAAACCACTACGTCCAGAGTTTTGATGGCAGTTTTTAAACATGGCACTACTAGCTTGTTGTGCATGTGTCAAAATATCATAATATGATGCATCATTAATTATCATGACGTATTTTTGTATCTCGCCCACCCCTAGCAGCTGTCCAAAAGCAGCGTGGAAAGGACGCCAAAGTCACACGTGCACAGGCAATAGAGAGAGTTTTACAATGTGACACATTGTAGTTTATTCCGTCTCTGTTATTATATTATTGCTTAGCCTCCAAAAAAACTTTATCAACGCTTCAGGGGTCTCATTACAGTTCACTTATTTAGGGGTGCGTTAATGTTTTCTGCAGAGCACCCACCACTGCTGCTCCCATGGCCTTTTATACCAGCTGCACTGGACAAACAACAAAATTAGTCACACACAAACTACAGGAATTATACCAATTCTTATACCATTCGCAACTGGCGCAAAAAACAAAAACAGTGCAGAAACATTTCACTTTGGTTCTGCTATAAAAGGAACATGCATTCGCTTAATTTGTGCACCTGATACTTTATATTCAATGACACACAGCATGCAGTAGAATTTTACTTCAAGTTGATCTGAAAGAACGACACAAAAAGGCTTTTTAAAATATTTTAAAATATGAATGTATTCGTATCATGCTACCCAAATGGGCCTCCCCTGGGATTCTGGTATGGTGGGATTGTATATCGTGAGGGTAAGACGCACAATGTGCCAATGCAACAGCCCTACTTCTCACAGAAATACTGTCCTTTTATTCTTTACACAATAAAAATAATAATTCCATTAAAAAATCATCAATATTTGATTTGATTCCTTCAATGTATCAACTGTATTTTGACTCAAAATATCATGGTACTATGATGTATCGATTTTTCTTGTCCCGCCTGGTAATTCATGACCTTGCTCCTGAGCAGAATTCCGGAAATTATGGCTGAAATAAGATTTGCGGTTATGAGAAGCCCGGGGGCCTTTTTTTTTTTAGACTCTGCATTATATTCAAGCATATTAAGCCATTACAAAAGTTCATGTTTAATGTATAACGAGACGGACTAACAGAGCTGATCTCACGCGGAGTTACCAGATGAAAGTCAAACCACACTGGAAAAGACAAAAGTGATGCACCGAATTTGCCTGATTCAACCGTGTTAACCGTCATTATTCCCATTTGAATAAGAGATATTACAGCAACATCCATTTATCTGACAGATTTTTGTCAATAGAGATGTTCACGTAATGTTTGTGATTCATGTGGAAATGATGAACACATCACTTTATTCCTGCGCTTCAGACCTCGACACTTCAAACCGAGACGTAAAGATTTTCGCTCCGAGCTGTAAATGAGACAGAATGACAAAGTGGCGAAACGTCTGGAAACATCTAAGATACGACAGAAGGAAAAACGCCACTTCGGCTTGATCAGGAATCAAAAAGCGAGGAATCAAAAATAGAGTTCTGACAAGCGCACGTCAAGTGAGTCACTGGTGCATTCATAATCAAAGACGTGCTGCGACTAATTTTGAGGGATTTGGTCTGAAAGCCAGGCGGGCTGGGGGGCTACTCCGGCGTGTTTTCGAGAAAGAAAAACCGTCGCTAAGACAAATGAAGCAGACTCTGTTTCCCTGGTGTTGCAAGGCGTGACCCGTGGCCTTCCTGCCTGAGGTTTTCATTAAAAAGCTAAAGCAGGCCTGACAGAGTGGAATAGCCGCCGCCGCAGCAGCCGCTGGATTAGACCGTTAAAAGCTGAGCTGTTAGTGACCTTGTTGCCGTCCTAATTGAATGGCGCAGCAGACATCATTAGCCCAGAGATAACGGCAGCCAGGTCCTGTTTACTGGGACAGCCATTAGAAAGACTCATTACGGAGCGAGCTTGACTCTGAATGAGTGCGCGCGTGTCTGACTCTCTTTCAGGTCACTTAGGCAGACAGTGGCACATGAACACCAACAGCACTGAACTGTAGCGCTGCATAATAGCATTTAATAGTAGTTATCACAATGTGTTACTTCCTCATCGACCATCTGATCTGGTGTGATACTGCAAACTACTGTAAAACGAAACATAATCAACAAATATCACCACAAATCATTCTCCATGTTCAAGAAATACAATACTTCTGCTCAGCACGGTCATTTTAAGATTACGAGACCCTTATTAGTCCCACAACGGGGACATTTCACCTCTGCATTTAACCCATCCGTGAAGTGAAACACCACATACACACTAGTGAATACACACACTAGGGGGCAGTGAGCACACTTGCCCGGAGCGGTGGGCAGCCCAATCCACAGGGAGCAGTTGGGAGTTAGGTGTCTTGCTCAAGGACACCTCAGTCATGTGCTGTCGGCTCTGGGGATCGAACCGGTGACCCTCTGGTCACGAGGCTGGTTCCCTTACCTCCAGCCAACGACTGCCCCCAAATTTTAATGACCACAGAGAAGCAGCTCATCACGCACATGGATTAACTCTTTTTCACCACCGTTTTCTCACAATCCAGTAAGTTAAGGACAATGCTCTCAGCATCACATCAGGATTGGCAGATACTTGCTTTAGACAGAATGATCACCGCCTGACAGATGTTTACGTTTGAGTGACATTTAAAACTCTCATTTGATGATTTATTTATTAAACTCTGAAGAGGAGAAAGTTTGGGCTACTGCACTAAAATACCTGCATTATTGTGATTTTGTATGTTGTTTTCTTGCATATTGTTCCAACAGCAGTGACCTATATCGCTGCTGACAGAACAAAACCTCATATCTCCACAGCTCGCAGATTCTTACAGTAGAGGCTCTCAAGGAGAACTAGAGGTTTCCACTTTGCTGTTGCTTTTGTTAGTTTGCTGCTCGTTGATTTATCCACAGTTCTCCTGTGAGATGCTTTCCAAGCCATTGATAAGCTGTATTTGGATGAAAGGGCTACATGGATTCTATCATAACCACAATTCTATCATACAGCCAGCTGCAGCTGGTAACTGCTTTGGATGCTTCAGAGAGCCATTCTAGGAAAATGCCTTAATGGTATTAAAGTACGTCAATGATTTGTCTTGTTAATGCATTATTAATGTCTTAACTTTGACATCTGACCTCCCAAAATAAATTCATAAATTAACCTTTTAGGAAAAAAATAAGAAACTTGTACAGAAACTGGCTGATGTGACTGCTAAAGCAAACATCATGTGTTGTAAGGCTTTCTTTCAGCTAACAATCAAATGCTGGGAACCACTGCATCCAATTCTGATTGCACTATATTTAATACAATCTCCTGCTTGTGTAATTCAATGCAGCTGTTACCACGTCTAATCTACAGAAGCCTGTATGATGTTTGAGACTGCGCTTAAATATGATGTTAATGAGCGTTCTGTTAGATTTCTGTCTAACCAAAACAACCCAGGCTTCTCATCTCTTCATTAACTGACATACCAAGTACAATATTTACCAAAACTAAAGCTTCTTCAGTTCCGTACTGGAGCCACGAGGCCAATGTAGCTAACAAGTAATGGGAGCTTTAACCCACCAGTTAATGTGGTGCGCTCGCAAATCGCCACCGACTTACCTCAAACCATGTAGGGCTGTTCATAATCTCTAAAAAACATACTTATGTAGTTCTAACACTGTACGACACCCTGTTATCTATAAACACGGACAGAAATACAGACAAAAGTCAAGCTTTGAGATGCACTTTTGTCCGTTTTTTTAGATACGCTTGACAATATAACTTCACAATCGACTAAGTTTGATATTTTGACAAGCTATTCCTTTTTACACTTCAGGTACGGTCACTGAATTACAATTACTGGCCTTGAGCATATTCAACACGTTGAAGCCCTGCTTTAATATGGTCATCATAGGAAATGAATTATGAATGATGCGCCAGCTCTGGAAGGCACGCTAGAATATTTATAGAGGAATGGAGTCGTGTCGCAGCTACAGTGTTTTGACTTAGACACACTAACATGGACTGGACCAATATACTGTGGGGACCTGTAAGAATGAATATTAACAGATAATTTCATAATTAGCCAAGCAGTATGGCTGGAGAGAGCTGATTTCTCCTCTGCAGAGTGTCACAAACAAGGCCCACGCTTCTTCACACTTGCTCACCAAAAAGGTAAATTTAGAATTTTCATGAAATTTCTACAAACGTGACCAAAAGTGACCCATCCCTCCTCCACTCTCAGCAGCAGTTGCTATGTTTGCTCTCGCCCCTTCTCTTCAGTCTCTACACCAACAGCTGTAGCATCTGTGAAGATCCTGAGGTTTGCTGATGACAACACTGGGATGGGCCTCATAACCAGTAGTGATGAGCCTGCCTATAGAAGGCAAGTCAAGCAGCTGGTCTTCTGGTGCAGCAGCAGCCACCTGTTGCTGATCAAGCAGAAGACTGTAGAGATGGTGGTGGGCTTCAGGTGCAAACCCCCCTTTCTACCTCCCAAACTTACGATCAATGTAGTTCCTACTGCAGAGTCCTGGGAACAAACATAACCAGGGACCTGAAAGCAATGTGGAGAATGTTCTTCCTGAGGTAGCTGAAGAAATTCTACCCGCTGCAGATCCCGATGACCCACTTCTACGCAGCGGTCATCGAGTCCATCCTCACATCATCCATAATGCTCACAAGATCAAGCCAAACTCCAGCGCATAATCAGGACAGCGGAGAGGATCATTGGTGCTTCAGGACACCTACAACAGCAGGGTGATGAAGCATTTTGACCCCTCTCATCTTGAACATTCTCCTTTTCAGCGAATTTCCTCTGGTAGAAGATTCAGGACCATCAAAGCCAGCGCAACCAGGCGTGCTAACAGACTTTTCCCCAGAGCTGTAGCTCTCATTAACCAGAGTGGACACCTTACACTTTAAACTTAAACCGAACCTGGCAAACCGCCCTTACTGTATTACAGTATAACTCATATGTACCATCATGCTTGTTTGCACAGCGTGACAAATATTCATATCAGCCTGTAATATAACAGCTTATTGTATGTCTCTTCAGATCCTGCTCACATACACATATTCCCATATTCATCTCCTTTAGTTCATTTCACATTGACACTCCTTTATATTTGCTCTCTTATTCTAAATTCTATTTTTTTTAGTTATGTCTGTTGCTTGGTCATTTATTACTTGATTTCTTTTGAACATTTGTTATAGTCTATACGCTTGTCTGGTCTGTTTATTATGTTCTATGTCATACATGTCTCCACCCACCAAGACTAATTCCTCATATGAATAACAAACCCGGCGGAATAAAGTGATTCTTCACTGAACACAACTCAGTTTTGGTCACTTGAAGTTGCTCCATATTACAGAAATAGTGTGTTTGTGGACCATTCAGACTGCAGAGATTTGCAAAAAATTAGGCTATGATCTTTTTAAAGTCAAAGCATTACTAGAGGTAGAACTATATAAATATGTACAAAGTCATCCTTTCTAGTGTCCTTCCTATTGGGAGGTGTCTGTCCCAAACCCTAACCCCTAAATGTATACTTGTGAAAATAAATTAAATAAATTATTTTTTTCCCCTTATTAGATTTTTTATTAAACATATTGTTGGATTTTAAAAAGTTGAGTTAAAGTTGTTTAGTTTATTTTTAAGTTTAATTAAAAAAGAATTCTCACATTTATTACTCTAAATTTAATACACAGTTGCTACCCTACTTTTATGTCTTAAGCCCATAGGTGGAGCCATATTTTAGCCACACGCCTGCATTTTGAAGTGAATGTGGTTGGTTAGTGTAGTGGGTAACCCCTCTGCCTTCTACGCTGTAGATTGGGGTTCAATCCCCACCTGGGTAAACACCCTACACTATACCAATAAGAGTCCTTGGGCAAGACTCCTAACACCACCTTGGCCTTCCTGTGTAAATTGATTAAACTGTAAGTCGCTCTGGATAAGAGCGTCAGCCAAATGTAAATGAAGTGAAAGCATCCTAAAGTGTGAAAATCAGGGTGGAACATTAAAACTTGTCATTACTCCAAAACACATTTTCTGAAATTCTGTACTTTTTTTTAATGAAACAGGATTTTATGTGCGCACAACTGTTCAAAGTTGTGTTTCCTATTCAGGTACTGAGTAGCTTTCAGAGTTACATTTAAAAACAACTAAATCAGTCACTACTGAAACACTCACTAATTTAATTTAATTTAGATACTAATTTATTATAATTTGCTTAGTGTTACATTCATTTTAATAGTGACAAAGTGATCACTCATTTACTTTAATAAAATAAACATAATTGTGGTAGAGGGTCACTAAGATTAGAAATGAGCAGATCAGAGGGACGGTGAAGGTGGAGCAGTTTGGAGATAAAGCCAGAGAGGCCAGGTTGAGATGGTTTGGACATGTGTTGAGGAGGACTAGTGGATATATTGGGCAAAGAATGTTGGAGATGGAGCTGCCAGGTAGAAGGAGAAGAGGTAGACCTCAGAGAAGGTTTATGGATGTAGTGAAGGTGGACATGGAGATGGTTGGTGTGAAAGTAGAGGAGGCAATGGATAGGGCAAGATGGAGGCAGATGATCCGCTGTGGCGACCCCTAAAGGGAGCAGCCGAAAGAAGAAGAAGTGGTAGAGGGTCACTCTATATACAGCAAAATCATTGTAGTCTAAAGTCCAAGTCAGTTGCTGCTCTGATTTTGAACCAATTCAATAACAAGATCCATGCAGCGTCAATGGTACTGTCTGAAATCTCAATCTTTTGGTCAGTCGTTGGTTATTCGCCAGTCAGTTCACTGTATAGTGAATTCAGTGTAGTGAATAATGAGCAAGTTATCTAGCGGACCACCCAGAAGACTCAATTTCAACTCATATTTACTTTGTGTGAGCCTGAAAATTCACACTGTTAAGACTGATCAGGTGCCATTTTCTTGTTCTGTGTTATTGTTCTTGATCTGTACTCAAGCCAACATTAGCATCATGACAAACTAGATGGTTTGATTGTTTCAATGAACTATAACACCACAGCCCAGCTGAGTAAAGCAGCATTTCAATCCGGAAATTAAGAACTAAGACAGTTGAATGGGATTTTTGACAATATTCGGCAAAGCTTGGCCATCTCGGCACAGCAGTGCTGCTGGAGTTTAGACACACTGTGTACACTGGCCACTTTATTAGAAACCCCACCCTTGTAGCTCCTTGCTGGTGCACTGCTAGAGACTGAAGATGTACAGTTTGTGGTATCCATCCTCCAGGCCTTCACCAATGGTCACTTTCTTATCATAGAGCGGCTCTTGGCTGAATATGTTGGGGTGGCGGACTATTTCTGGTTTCCCTACATGGTCAGGACATTTTATCCTGGGAATGTACTAAAACAAACACACAATGTAAGCAGGCCAGAAAGTGCCCTGAAGCACAGTCCTCCCCGATGATTTCCCATCAGTCCTTTTTCCATCTGGCCTCGCCCAACACAAGGGCACGAGCTGAACGGAAAACAAAAAGAGCAAACCCATCATCATCATCATCATCATCATGCTTAAAATAATTCTGCTATTTAAACTCATCTCAGCGCAGAGGGTCATCCTGAAACAGTTCACTCCAAAAAGGCCGAACAATTCAGACCCGGGTTATGACAGACAGCAGGTAAATATTTTGTTTTGGTTTTTTATATTTTGTTTTTATATATCCATCCATCCATCCATCCATCCATTTTCTAAGCCACTTCTCCGTCAGAGTTGTGGGGGAGGGGTGCTGGAGCCTATCCCAGGGGTCATCGGGCAGAAGGCAGGATACAACCTGGACAGGTCGCCAGTCCGTTGCAGGGCAGACAGACAGACACAGACAGTCACTCACACCCAGGGGCAATTTAGCATGTCCAATTGGCCTGACTGCATGTCTTTGGACTGTGGGAGGAAACCGGAGAACCCGGAGGAAACCCACGCAGACACGGGGAGAACATGCAAACTCCATACAGAGAGGACCCCGGTTACCCGGCCAGGGAATCGAACCCAGGCCCTCCTTGGCGACAGCGCTACCCACCGCGCCACCGTGCCGCCCTTATATATATATATTTTGTTGTTTTGTTTGGTCTACCAGCACATGCAGTTTCATAAAACACTTATAAACAATGGCACACACCCACAGTCCTCTGTATGAACCACTAAGACAGTCTCGCACACTCGCAGGCTGTATATAAACTGACATTCCCTGGAAATCAAACATCTACCCACATCTGCACACGTAGCTGTGCAAATGTCAGAGACCACCATCCATTTAATACATTTCCAGTCAAAACGGCAATTGAGTACCTTAAGCTAATGTTTCCAAAACTGTCATTCAGAGAAAACATTACTCCTAACAACCACCTGGAAGACCTGGTAGACACCAGAACTGCCCCCTTCAGATAATCAGCACTTAAAGCTTTGATCTCTGAGAGAGAGGAGAAGATCAAGCTGCTTCAGATCTGAAAACATCCACAGGTGTTTCTGTCCATCCTTCCACTGTGAGAAGACCACTCAGCGCTGTGGGTCTGAAAGGGCGTGTGGCTGATCAAGAAGAACCTCGCTGAGAAAAGGAGACAGACACATCAAAGAAAGAAGCTGAGCGATGGACTGACCACCCCAGAGTCCAGACCTCAGCACCACTGAATGGGTTTGATTATTTCAGAAAATCATCAACCAGCTTCTAAGACTGAAGTCTGGAAAAATATCCCTGCAGATTACTTTGAAAAACTGACAGTAAGTCTCCTGACGTCTCCTAAAGATGTTTTCATACTAGCCAGGATTCCATTATGCATTTTTATACACACCTTCCTAAAAAGGGACATACTGTTGGGGATGGGGGGTTGGTGGACAACGTGTGGGTGAAGTGTACAACTAGAGGTGACGACCTCTGTAGGGCTTCTAAAAAGTCACTATTCACTATTGATTGCATTTGTATTATTTTTGAGTGGACAAAACAAGCTTAATTAGAATATATTTTGCTGTTGTTGGAACAAAACCTTGTATCTCCAAAATGGAAACTTTACAGGAGAAGGAAAAAACAAACTTCACTTTTAATGCAAGTCAATGGAACCAGACTTCTTTCCGAGTCATTTTCAGTCATTTCTTTTAGTCCATTCATCATGAAACTGACACATCATGTAAAGGACAGTAGGCACTTTTAAATGACGTCAAAAACTGAAAAATGCGAGGTTTTACGAGGAGATGTGAGGTTTTGCCCAGCAGTCATTTATTCCTTTCAATAGGGCAAACGGACATTTACTGAGCCGTTAACGTTACACGTGCCAGTCTGGTCAGTCGTAAAATTATACAAAAGAGCAACAAGAAGCTGCTGAACATTAAAGATTTCTCTGTAAATTGGCCTCATATTTCTCAGAAGTGTTTAAGAATGTGCATAAATATAGAATTTTGTTTTATTCTCTTATACAGAGCTGACAGAAACTTTTCTTTGTTTAATTCACTTACAATTAAACACACAAATTAGGCAGAGGATCAACCTCCCCCCTCTCACCCAAACCCCCCTCCCCCCCCCAAACCCCCCCAAGGGGGTTTTCTGTGCACATTCCTGGCAGTTTGAACAGCCAAGAGTGAACCGAATCCAAAACCAACGCCAAGGAACGTGCTATAAGACAAACAGACAACGCACTATCACTGCTCCTCTGCGCTCTGATTGGAGGAGACTTGCGGCTCATACAGCCACAGCACACTCAACGGTCAGAAAAACACAGAAACTCCCTCCCTCACTGCCATGATCAATTAAAGTAATCTCTGGGTTCTGTGGAGACGTGTGGGTGCAAAATCATGAGGCAGAGCTGGGGACTGGGACCATAAACAGCCTGAGGAGGGGAAAAAAAGTGTCTAGAAACGAAGAAAACCCTCAAATCCATAAATATCCACAGTGCCAGTGAGATTAGTGCCGCTGTACTCCACAAAAACACTCAGCGCGGCACATAATAATGTGACATTATGACATTTGGGATGAGCGACGTTCTTCATAAAAATGCCTTCTGTGTGAGAGGAAGTGGGGGAAAATGGGCTGGTAGATGTCAAAATATTGAAATCCCCATTTCCAGGTCGCATCCACTGAACGTGAAAACATTTACCAAGTGCATTTGCACGCTGGAATCAATAGTGACCCATCATTAAGCTTAATTGAGATGCAGCACGGAGCCGCTCTAAACAGCGACCATAAGCATGGCTAATTTGGTTTAACCCTAGTGGTATTAATGTTGTTTTGCTGTGCTACATAAATGTAATGGTAAGGCATTTTATTCAGGCACAACCCGCCGACCTCAAATCACCATCACTGAGCGTGTGACAGTTTTTATGTTCTTGTGATGGTAAAAAACATTTTAAAGGATGGATTTATCCTCTGCAAAACAAAACTAGAGCAAAAAAACGTCAAATCTTAATAAAATATCTCTTCTACAAACACAGACACGGTGAAGATCAAGTGATTATCAGCACCACCCTTATGTTATTACAGTATAACTCCTCTGTGACATAATTCTTATTTGCACAACTGCACAATTTTTTTTGCACAATTCTGACATATGCTGTGTATCATTGATGCCGGAAGAAAACCTTGCATCTCCATTTTTCTCGTTTTTCAGTATTTGACATAATTTGAAAATACCTGTTGCCCTTTGTATTGTGTGCAATGATGACTGGACCCAAAGAAATGACCCAAAATGACTAGGAAAGATGTCTGGTTCCATTGACTTACATGTAAAGTAAAGTTGTTTTTTTTCTTCTCCTGTAAATGTGTGTGTCTGTGTGTATATATATATATATATATATATATATATATATATATATATATAAAACGTCATTAAGGGCATTAGATACGTGTGCAGCATGAGGATAATGTTATTAGACAGGGAATGTAGTGTGAGGAGCCGTGTCTAATGTTAGAATAGAGGCATGCTCTCGCATGGCGGGGTTTGAACCCCAGACTCCCTGCATGAAGCTAATAATAATAATAATAATCGCAACAGTTGTACAGCTCAAAAACAATACACTACATAATACTGGCCTGTAGAAATGCTTTAAATGTGACACTCATTCTCACCTCCAGTGTGTAAAATGTATGCAAGCATCGATGGCGTCTGTTACAACAAAGTGTCATCATAAAGATCACATTCATGACAAATTGTTCAGATGTTTGTGCTCTTGACTGTGTGTAGATTCTGTTCTTACCTAAGAACAAATCCCAGATGATGTTCACCACTGTGTTACATCACTTTTCCTTTCAACAACATTCGGTAATCGTTTAGGAACTACGGACACCAACTGTTGAAAACAAATCCATTCTTCCTTGAATTAAAACTTCAGTTGTTCAACAGTCTGGAGTCTCCATTATATATATATATATATATATATAGTGCTTCAAAATGCTGCATGTATTTTTAAGGGAAAGCAGGTTCGGGTTCAGGCAGGTCAATCGAGCACTTGCAGTCTTGTATTATGAAGCCACACTGTTGTAACATGTGCAGAATGTGGTTTGGCGTTGTCTGGCTAAAAGAAGCAGGGACGTCCCTGAAAAAGACGTTGTCTAGATGGCAGCATATGTTGCTCAAAGTACCCCTTTTTTATTAATGGAGCCTTCACAGCCATTCAAGTTACATTTACGGCATTTGGCTGACGCTCTTATCCAGAGCGACTTACAATTTGATCAATTTACACAGGCAGGTGAAGGTGGTGTTAGGAGTCTTGCCCAAGGACCCTTATTGCTATAGTGGAGGGTGCTCGCCCTGGTCGGGGATTGAACCCCAGTCTACAGCATAGAAGGCAAAGGTGTTAACCACTACACTAACCAACCACCGAAGTTACGCACTAACACACCCTCATAACCATGACAGTGGTTTGAATTTTACGCTGGTGATGATTGGGATGGTGCTTTACCTTTCCTTTTATCTCCAAAAGCAATTTGAAAGGTGGACTCATCACACCACAGCACACAGTCCCACTTTGCTTCAGTCCATCTCAGACGGCTTTAGCCCAGAGAAGTCGGCGGCGTTTATGGGCATTGTGGATCTATGAATTGTGTTTGCGTTGTCCCACCTTTTTTGAAAGTTTTTGGAAGTTTTGAAGCTTTTTTTTAGCTTGCCTAATTCATTATTACATTTCTGCACCTCAAAGTTTAAAAATGGACGTGTAATGAGGTTTTAATGTGAACATGAAGTTCCAAATGTCTTATGAATTACACTTATAAAATGTCACTGTGTTAAAATGATTTGAATCCTAATCATCTGAACACCTTCATCGAACATCACATTTAATGCCCAGACCTGGCAGCACTTCAGGAACTTTCAAACATCTCTCATTTCAATCAGCTGCAAGCGAGAAATAATTCAAATGAAGTACGATGTGCTTTTGTTATGTCAAACGACAGCTGTGACTTCTGAAGGTTAACGCCTTTCACTGTAAGCCGTGGTTTAATCTCAAAGTCATCCAGCCCCCTGCTGACTGGTGTGCTGATGGTGACTGAAGTGATGCATCATGTGTGCATATCATGAATCAGATGTCAAAGCCAGAGACAGAGTTTATCAAAACAGCAGCCAATCTTGGCAAATCAAAGTCAGCAGATTGACAAATGAGGCTGCGAGGTTTGGTGAGAGAAGAGAACGGTTTAAGAAAAACGACGAAAAAAGAGACCTGCAGGCTGCACTTCCCATGAGCCCCTCTGTCAGTCTGTCTCAGCAGCAGTGGGAGAAGAACCCAAACACAAACAGATGCTGTGAGAGAGTTAAAAACAGACGCCTTCCCAAAAAAAAAAACACTGCTTCCCACAATGCATTGCACCTGTCGAGTCCTTTCTCTTTCTCCTTTAGCGTCTTTGCTGCCTGGTTCCCCTGGTGCCACAAGCCGTGTTAGATCTCAGCACAGTGGTGGGTATTTTTCTAAATCTGAGCAATACAGCCATTTACCCAGCCATTTCACTGCCATCACTTTGCTAGTCAACTCTGCACCGACTGCAATTACCTTTAGAACTCGTGCTCATATCAGCAGCGCAAGAGCTAAAACCATCATCAGAGACTGATATTAACTGTACAAGAGATTATACAAATATATGAGGCTTCTTTGAGCCTGAGTCAGCTACAATAATTCAGCAGGGAATTACTATTCATGGAAAGCAGCAAAATCAAGCCCTAACAGATAAGAAAATGGGAGAGATTATGGTGAAATTCATCTTAAGGCTAAACTTAACTAGAGCTCTGTTCATACTGACACACTTATAGCATGTTTATTCAAATATAGAATCCTCTTCACACCCACAGTCTACTGGAGATGGAGAGATGAGGCCTTAAGCTCTAAATGTTCCCATCCTACACTGCGCACAAGACATGCTTCATTTCATTAAACTATAATGCTTCTTTTGTGTAAACAAAGACAGATGTAGGACAGGCAGTGATCTTGCCTGCTGGAAGGGCCCACAAAGGAGTCGGCGGCATGGAGAGACTGTGAGGTGAATGCTGAAAAACTGTGCTATGAACTTGTGACCTCTAATGAGGCAGCGTTTTGGACGTACAGTATGAACTTTGAATGCAAGTGCCCTCATTTCCAAACTTACTCACACTAGATCATGCAGGCTTACTATCACTAGATCCTTCAGGTGCACTTGCACAATATCATGCAGGTGTACTACCACTAGATCCTTCAGGTGGAGTAACAATAGATCATGCAGGTGTACTACCACTAGATCCTTCGGGTGGAGTAACAATAGATCATGCAGGTGTACTACCACTAGATCCTTCAGGTGGAGTAACAATAGATCATGCAGGTGTACTACCACTAGATCCTTTAGGTGTACTATCACTAGATCCTTCAGGTGGAGTAACAATAGATCATGCAGGCTTACTATCACTAGATCTTTCAGGTGCACTTGCACAATATCATGCAGGTGTACTACCACTAGATCCTTCAGGTGGAGTAACAACAGATCATGCAGGTGTACTACCACTAGATCCTTCGGGTGGAGTAACAATAGATCATGCAGGTATACTATCACTAGATCCTTCAGGTGGAGTAACAATAGATCATGCAGGTTTACTACCACTAGATCCTTCAGGTGGAGTAACAATAGATCATGCAGGTATACTACCACTAGATCCTTCAGGTGGAGTAACAATAGATCATGCAGGTGGAGTAACAATAGATAATGCAGGTATACTATCACTAGATCCTTCAGGTGGAGTAACAATAGATAATGCAGGTGTACTACCACTAGATCCTTCAGGTGCACTCGCACAATATCCAGGTGTACTACCACTAGATCCTTCAGGTGGACTAACACTAGATCCTTCAGGTGCACTCGCGCAATATCCAGGTCTACTACCACTAGATCCTTCAGGTGGACTAACAATAGATCATGCAGGTGTACTACCACTAGATCCTTCAGGTGCGCTTGCACAATATCATGTATGTGTACTACCACTAGATTCTTCAGGTGCACTCACACAATATCATGCAGGTGTACTACCACTAGATCCTTCTGGTGCACTCACGCAAGATTCTTCATGTTAGCCCCATTTTTGAGTCTTTTGCTGCTGACCACCAGATCACAAATTTGACAACCTCTTTCTGTCTGGAAGACTTTACACCAGATATTGGAACATTGCTATGAGCATTTGACTGCATTCAGCCTCAAAAGCATTAGTGTGGTTGGGTATTGAAGTTGGATAATTCATTCTGGATCACTCCAACTCGTCCCAAAGGTAAAGCTCCATCACCGCAGAGAACGCAGTTCCACTGCTCCACAGCCCAATGCTGGGTGGCTTCATACCCCTCTAGCTGACACTTGGCATTGGTTATGGCCATCTGTGCTTCAGAGCATCCAATTTTATTGGTCAGTACTTTTCTACGGAGATCATACAACCTGCGAGGGTGCAGCTGAACACCTGAGTCAGCCACAGGTGCATCGTACAGTAGCTGAAGTCATAATTAGGAGGATACTTTTGGACCTCCAGTTGGACTCGTTTGATCATTTCATAAGCACAATATCTGGCTCAATGGCATTTTGTGCTTCAGACCAGTCCTAAGATTATCTGAATTGCCTCCCTTCATGTACTATACATGATGTTGTTTAAATAACTACTCCCCAAAGAGATGTGGAGCTGCGAATGGTTGAGCGCTCATGGTAAATGGGATTTTAATATCTGCTTCCCTATGTTGGGTCTATATGACCCTGCTGCTGTCCCAAATGGTTGCTGCTGTTTATATGGGACAGTACAGGCTTCCAACTTCTCCTTCACGTGAAACAGAACACTGAAATTTCACACTTCACAGTGGCTGCTCTCACCCTCATCATTGGCTCTGGAAAAGGAGAGAGACAGAGAGAGAGAGAGAGAGCGAGGCTCATAGGCCCCTATTCCCCAACCTGCAGAGCTCCCAATTTATTCCTGTTGCGCTCTTGTAAATCTGAAAACGCTGTTCAAAGATGTCTGGCAGGTCGCAATTGCCTGGCAATACCCAATGGTAGCAACCCGGAAGGCCCCGAAAAATTCACTGCAACTCAAAGAACATGCAATTTTCCACCATTTAGCTGGAAAATAAGACTGTACCTTCATTCTTTATCTGACATTAAAAGGAGGATAAAAACACCTCATTGAGACCACCCCCCCCCCCCCCCCAACACTCTTTCTGGTTCCTGCCTTAAGTGCTCTTTCTCACTCACCTTTCCGTCGCTAAAAAAGGCTTCTGATTTCAATTTCATACAGTGATGACTTGCACTCATTCCTTTATGCTACAAGCTGTGAATCTTTTAATGAAATGTCAATTCCTAAAGGAAATAGTTTGGCAAAAAATTAAATTGACACAATGTTACCCTTTTCCCAAATGCAGACGATCAGCCAAGCAGGCTCATCACTGTTTGCCTGTGCCTGCCCAGTTGAATGGCAAGGCCCATCGAAAATTGGCTGGAATACAAATCTTTGCATAGACTAAGTTATTTTTAGTTTGCATAAAAGTAAAAAAAAACCCTCAATGGCAAAGAAGTGCGTTTGAAAAGTGTTAAATATTTCCTGACTCCAGCCAATAGCAATTAGGCAGAAGCAGCAAAGGCAATTCTGAGCACATACTCCAAACGGAACCTAGTACATGATGATACAAAGAGAATGCATTTTTAGACCTCTACTTCCAGCACAAAGGCTTAAACAGACAGACTGTCTCACTCATTCTTACCATCAATAGCTTTCACCTAAATAAGACTGAGGTTGTGGATACTACACATTTTTTCCCTCAGCTGTCAGCACATTCGATCTGAATCTGGAGCCAAGTGGTCAGAAAAGCTCTGCCTTCAGTGTTCTCTAATTCATCAGAGCAAGAACACTGAAAAACGTCCATCTGTTCAGAGAAGCGCCGAGTGATGTATTAATGTTGAGGGTTTGTTTTTCCACGTGAGGTCAAAAAGCATACCAGCCAGTGCTTTACTAAACAGAAACAATGTGAGCACAGCTTTGTCAAACTGCACAGGCCACAACATGGTGAAATAGCCTAGACTGTAACTGAAGCTGCATATCATAACAAACGCAACATGGGAAATCATGGCAAGCCTACTTCCTGAATCCACAAGCGACAATTTGGAAAAACAGCTGCAGCGGATGTTTCTTTCCCTGGTTCACAATGGTTGGATAGATCATGAACACCCTCTGGACGGCCGACGTGTCTGTGCCAAAGTCAACAATCAAGAAACGACTTGAACAGATTAAATACAGAGTTTACAACAAGATGTAAACGGTTGGGAAGTCTCAAAAACAGGGAGACACAGTCTCACAGCCTGTGGAGTTAGAACAATGTCTTATGGAGAGATGAGACAAAAGATCAACTTGTCCTAGAATGATGAGAAGAGTATGGAGACGAGAAAGAACTGATCATGGTCCACCTCATCTGTAAAGCATGGTGGAGGTAGTGTCATGGTGTGGGCATGCCTGGCTATCAATAGAACAAGTTTCTTTGTGTTTACTGATGATGTGTCTGCTGACAAAAGCAGCGGGATGAATTCTGATGTGTTCAGAGCTGTATGGTCTGCTCAGGTTCAGCCAAATGCTTCAAAACTCCTTGGACAGCACTTGTCAGCGCAAACAGCGAATGACCCAAGACATACTGTGAAAGCAACCCAAGACTTTTTAAGGTAAAGAAGTGGAATGTTCTACAATGGCACACTTTGGGCCCCTTAGTACCAACTGAGCATCGTTTAAATGCCACAGCCTACCTGAGTATTGTTGCTGACCATGTCCATCCCTGTATGACCACAGTGTACCCATCTTCTGATGGCTACTTCCAGCAGGACAATGCACCATGTCACAAAGCTCATATCACCTCAAACTGGTTTCTTGAACATGACAGTGAGTTCACTGTACTCCAGCGGCCTCCACAGTCGCCAGATCTCAGCCCAATAGAGCACCTTTGGGATGTGGTGGAGCGGGAGATTCGCATCATAGATGTGCAGCCGACAAATCTGCAGCAACCGCGTGACGCTATCATGTCAATATGGACCAAAATCTCTGGGGAATGTTTCCAACACCTTGTTGAAAGTACCCCACGAAGAATTATGGTCAGTTCTGAAAGGGGGTCCAACCTTTTACTAGCAAGGGTGTACCTAATAAAGTGGCCGGTCAGTGTGTAGATATATATGTTGAGGACATTGGAGTACAGTGAACTCACTGTCATGTTCACAGTATCTCACAAAAGTGAGTACATCCCTCACATTTCTGCAAATATATTATTCTTTCTTTTTATGGGACGATGCTATAGAAATGAAACTTGGATGTAACTTAAAGCTGTCAGTGTGCAGCTTGTAGAGCAGTGCAGATTTACTGTCCTCTGAAAAGAACAACACACAGACATTAATGTCTAAACAGCTGGCAACACGACTGAGTACTATGATAGATACTAAGCAACAACATTTGAGACAGGTGTGTGATGGCTTGGGAGTTAGCCCAATGCTAATTAGTGTACACAAGCTTCCATTACGTGTTAGCTACGTTAGCATTGAAGCTCAAGGGCTCAAATGAAAAAGCGACCCTTGTCCTGGCTGTCTTGGTTGACTACGTTTGGGGCAAGGGGAGATGTGTGAATCTGATTTTTCACTAAACTGCTGCATTAACATAACGCTGTGTCTCTCATTATCCTCATGGCTCTTGCAAAATGAGGCTTTTCTTGATGTTCTCCAAGCCAGAGATTAGTACAAACAGGTTTCCTGCTTCTGAGCAGATCGAACGTCACCAACAGCCCGAGGAGCTCGTGTAGAACATCACAGGTAACGGAGGAGAATGCGCTCCTGCCATGCCCCTGCAGCTTTTCAGGCCTTTCAGATGGACGCTTTCTGTTCGATTGGTGCGAATGTGACGATCCATAAGTGAGACTCATTACCTACAGAGCGTTCAGGGTGCCAAAGAGTATTGAGCCGAAACGAGCGGAGCAACGCTCGCACAACATGCCGTTACTGATCAATACCCAGCACACACTCAGTTCATCAAGCTGCTCAAACACTTATTAGATGCCTTGCTGAGTGAATCTTGCTTTGACAGCCATTCCTTCACCTCTGGTACAGCAGCACTGCCCTACATATCATCATAAACTGGGTGTGAATATTTCTCTGGCGACAGTTCGCTGGTTAAATGCTATTAAGGCAGTATTTAGAAATACTGTTAAAGGAATTGTTTGGCACAAACCTAAACTATGTAATTCTCAATTTAGCCCAAATGTGGTGAATCAGCCACGACATGTTTGGGCTCCAATTTCTGCTTCGTCGGTTTTGTGCTCGAGCTACAAAGCTAACAATGCTAACAAACACTAGATGTCAATAGTCACCCAAATATTTGCTGCACATGATTTCTGTTGTTTCCTTTAGTAAATAACTGTTAACAGATGTTTAATATGTTTTGTAACTTAGCATCCATATGCCTGTGACTTGCACACACATGAAAGAAAGTCGGAATCTGTGGGTCGGAATTTGGCACAGCAGCTGTTGTGGAAAGTGGCTCCTGCTGAATTTATATATGCGGTGAAGTTTTGTTTATTGTTCTGGTTCAAGACACCTTGAATCCTAAACCAATTCAAATCTGGACAACCTTAATGAAGAGCTGGACGCGGTTTGAGCAGGTGGAGAGAAATGTTGGGGACGTATTTACGGAAAAGATTCGGATTTGTTTGTTAGCAACGTTAGCCTTGTAGCTCCAGTGCTATATACTACAAGAAGCGAGCTTCACACACCAAACCGTCTCTGACTGAAAAAGTGGAAAAGTGTGTAAATGGGATTTTTCAGTAAACTACTCTTTATAACACTGTGTGTTTTGTTTCAACGTAGATGAGCTCAAATGAAGCTGAAGTACAAAATACATCCAAAAACTTGTTAAATGTATCAAGTTGGGCCTTTAGCTGAACGAAGATGTCATAACACAAACAACCCTTAGGTTCAAAGGACTGCTAATATGAGAAAATCAAGCTAATTAGCCTAACCAGAAACAGGAAGCTCTGCCCCCGGCATGACAACATTTCAGTGATTTTCCTTCTCCAACACTAATTACTGCTAATTAGGAAAACTCTTCCTTGGCTGTAGTAGATGTGTTAGAACAGAGGAGACCATGTGAAGGGCAGCGGTTCTCAATGCGGAGAACTCCTGTCCTAGAACATTGGCAGTGCCTGAACTGTGAGTGAGTCAAGCAATCACATTAAAAGTGCATGTGGAGGCACCTGGGGCATGTTTAATAACCTCTCCGTCACTGTTCATGATTAGTAATTATGCTAATGAGTAGGAAAAATCACCAGAGCTCCAGTAGTGGGTTAATGAAGAGGTGATGAAGACGAGGTGGAAGGTCGTCTGAGCGAACTGTACTAAGGCAAGGCTGCTCTAGGGCCAGAGAAACAAATGAAGGACACAGATTAAAAGGAGGAATTGATTCAGGGCAACATGTAGAGAGAGAGATGTAGAGAGAGAGAGAGAGAGAGAGAGAGAGAGAGAGAGAGAGAGAGAGAGAGAGAGAGAGAGGGAGAGAGAGGGAGAGAGAGAGAGAGAGAGAGGGAGAGAGAGAGAGAGAGAGAGAGAGAGAGGAAGTGACTAAGATGTAAACAGAGTCACTCAGAGCGGTTCGGTGTGAAACGCTCTGATCTAGAGAAACTTACAGACTCAGAACTGTTCACTGTGGTGGTGATAGGAACCAGACGTCCACCTCTAAAAGCCCTCACTGAAAGCTATCACTGGAACTGGTTTAGAATATTCTGCCTGATATCTGAGACACTGTTTTATGACGGTTTTGAAAAGGTTTTGGCCTTAATGTATCTTTAAACATGCACCCGCGGCAGCAAGGTACATGCAGGGTGTTGTAAGGCAAAGTAGTTCCAGTGAAAATGTGTTTTTTCCAATTTATGACTATTTTACCACCATCAGCATTACAAATAAAACTCCGAAGACTCGTGTAGGTTCACTGCTGGTTTTGACAGCAAATAAAATGTCTATACTTGTGTTGTAGACATGGTGACCCCTGGTTCCCATCACCACCACTGTAAAGACATCCGAGGCTGTATGTTTCTCTACAGCGAAATATGTCTCGCTATGAGCTCAGCTATAGCCGCTTTTCTCGCATCTCCGGCAGGAAACTTTTCCGCAAAACTGGAACAGTTTCTTGTAAAATGTCTCTCAATGTTTAACTGTTTGAGAGGCTGAAGTCGCTTCTCATTCACCAGCTCCAGCTTCAAATTTTCTCGTCCCACCTTAAATAGTGCCTGAGATGCCAGAAAGTAACTACTGCACCATTTAAGGTGGAACAAAAAAAGTTTGAAGAGAAGCTTCTCAACGTTTTAACGTTTGAGAGTTTCTTGTTGCAGATTAAACGTATCAGGAAAACACTGAGTGATTATAAATGGCAATAAATCCAAATTATTAATTATCATCTTAAATCTCTCTCTGCTGTTTTATCAGCTGCTAGCTAGGCAAGACTTATATATGTGTTGCTATGGTGACCAGCTGTCTGCGCTGATCTGCAGGGTTAAAGGGTGAATCAGCAGTTCTACATTAACTCCAGCATTTAAGACCGTTTACTGTTAAACTGTGTTGAAGGATCAGCAGAGCTTTATTTTACGGTAAAGGAGGATTATTTTATTATTACCTACTGATCTGATTCTACTGTGGAGCCACAACAGGGCAGTAAAAGAGCGGCATGTTGCCGACCCCTGCCATATACAATAAGAAAGTCCACATCTAGCTTATAAAATACTTCAACAAACGTACATAAAATAAACAGCATGCTCAAGCATTACAGCTAAAATATTGCAAAGCAATCATTCATGAAACGCTTTATCACATTATTATGTGATGTAGCTTTAGAAGCATTGAAATCACTCAGCATGACTTTATTTACATGTTAAAAATGTGATAGTTTAAAAGAGCAGTGGAATTCCCCTTTAAGGATGGGAAATAATTCAATGCATGAGCTATTTTAGCTAAGACAAACGGATTAACCCGCAGTGTTGTCCTTTTATTCCCTGCTTGAAATACACAGCTGAGGTGTTTGATCATAGCACAAATCTTTTCTGCTCCAGATACTAACATCTGTGAGAAGCTCGCTCTAACTCACTCAGCAGCGTGGAGGTTTACCTTGCAGGTACACAGAACATGACTACTTTGGCTGAGAGTTCAGAGAGCAGTTAAAGATGAAGAGCGGGGAGAGAGGAGTTCAAGAGCAGAGACACGTCTTGCCCCACACACTAGAAACGAGAGATGCTTTGTAGGAGGCAGCTGAGCGGAGCTGAGCCGAGGCAGGAGTGGGCCGTGCAGCTGTCACACTGGATTTTTCCTCACACAAACGTCCAGGCCTTCGGCCTAGGGAAACGAGAGCAGGGGGACCTGGAGTGGACCCCGAGTCGCTGACCACACACAGCCATGCAGCGCAGAGCTTGGCGGCCCGAGGAGCCCAGTGAATCTTGCAGGTCTCACCAGAACCTGACTCATCCAGCACATGCATTCCTTGGGCTAAATAAAGACTGCAGGCAAGAGATGGAGAGAAAGGGGGAAAAGGAGTGTGTGTCTACTTTGCTGATGGGCTTGGTGTATATGGGGTAGGCATATATGGCTTAAAACAGTCTGGTTAAAAAGGCTACACCAAACAATTTAACCACTGACAAGTGATGGGCATTCCAGCTCATTTCAGTGAGTCAGATCAATTGGCTTGGTTCACATAGAAGAGCTCCCAAACAGCTCTTTACTCAGTAGCACTCTCCACAAATCTTGGAGTCGGGGGGTGTCCCTTGACAAACCATAAGGCAATGAATTTTCAGCTACAGTGAAATGCCCATTCATTTTGTGCTAATTTATTAAAAACAACAGTTCTTCAATGAGAATTGGCTCCCAGTATCCACCAAAAAGACCTAGCAACATCAAGGACATCAACAGATTGCTTAACCCCTTTTCACAGGAACCTTGAAATGCAGTTTCCACAAGCTTATATGCTTATTGTAAACTTATTATAAGCTTACTTTACTTATTTTAGTGAGTTTAATAAGTCAAATCATTTCACTATATTGGCAAATCATTTTACTGTAGGATGCTGTTCATAAAGCTACATGACACCTACATAAACATTAGCCCTACATATGTTTTTATAAATGTTTATTCCAAAATACGTCATTTGCTATAAAGGTTGAATTGGCCAATTTTGATCAGTCAGCTCAAGTAGTCTTTATGACAGATGATCCCTGTTGTAATAAGCATTTACGAACAGTTGTGTAGGGATAAGTCAGTTGTCATGACAACCTTATCATGTAGCCTACTGAACATCACCCTGCAGAAAAGCGCTACCACTACTTTTGCTTGTTTCAAGCATATTTCTGGTAAAATTATCTGTCAATTTAGTTAAAAAATGTCCAATTGATTTCCATTCTGCCAGGGGATTGGCCACTTGGTGAAAATGGAAACTGGTTAAAGCTGGACAACAAAGATAGCCACTGTTGGCTGGACTAACATATATAAGAAAAGCAAGTCTTCTACACCAGTCTGGACCATATTCTTGCAGGTATCCCCAAAGCAGGACTTAATTTGTGGTGAAACAAGTCAGATTTGGAACCTCAAATTCGAGCTGATTCCTTTTTTGGCCAATTGTGGCAGATCTGGCCCATATTTATTTGTCAAATACATTCATGCAACAATCTGGCCTGCTACATAATGCAGGTTCTTCAAACAGAAGTTAATTTTTCCACCATATATGTCATGATGTTTGAGAATGTGGATAAAAATCAAATCTCTTTGCTGTGCCAGAGCAAGGCCTGCAGTGCATTCCTGTTTATCTGACTGTGAAGTCAGACAAACTGCTCAGATTAACCCTAAACATTTACTATACTCACCAGCCATTGTCAGACAGCACTGCAGCTTCACTGACAACATCCTTTGACAGCACCAGCCTTGAAAATATTGCTTTCCTTTCCTTGGCAGCCTTGACATCCGACATTGATTCAGAAATAAAAAATGAATCAACTGTGTCAATGAGGCCTTTGCTAGAATCAGACTTCTGATGTTTGGGTGAAAACCAAGATCCTTGCAATAATCTTTTCACCTGATTGTATGAAGCAGAGGCCTGAATTACCTACAATACAGCCCTAGAACTGTCCCATTCAAGATGCCAACAAGCACACAAATCCTTGAGGAAATCACTGATGGTTGGCCAAGTGGAGACCTTCACGGGATCCAACAGACCCTCTGCTTTGGGGGCAGTCGTGGGCTGGAGGTTAGCGAACTGGCCCTGTGACCGGAAGGTTCAATCCCCAGCACCGACATGACTCCATGACTGCGTCCATGACTGAGGTGTCCTTGAGCAAGACACCTAACCCCCAATTGCTCCCCGGGCGCTGTGGATAGAGCTGCTCACTGCTCTGGGTAAGTGTGCTCACTGCCCCCTAGTGTGTATGTGGTGTTTCACTGGGTTAAATGTGGGATGGGTTAAATGTGGAGGTGGAATTTCCCCGGTTGCGGGATTAAAAAAGTATCACTTAACTTACAACTACCTGTGGGTTAGTGGGCACTTGGAGGCAAGAAGGTACAAAGATAACCATTCAGGACCTTAGAAAGTTCTACCTCAACATCAAGAACTGTGGGGATGTGTCTTGGGATGGAGCCATATGGAGGAACACAGTTTTTGAAGGAGCAGTTCTCCATGAAGAGGGCTGTAAAAGATAAGGTGCTGTCCACCACGAGGGACATTTATCAATGCCCACACAGCAACAAAGTCTATGGATCCAGGATTGGTGTCTTCTAGACTCAGTGACTATTGATTATATAAATAACTGACTACTATACATGCAATTTATAACTACAACCCTACAATGCAGATAATATGTGCATTAGTGAGATCCTGCTGGTGTGGGTTTGCTCTATTTCAGTGGACCACACAAAAGTGACATGAGTGCTAAAGTGATGCGAGCGCTCCACCACTGTGGAGAACCACAGCTTGGTCGAGACCTGTCAATGCCTCGTTTAGCATTCAAACTGCCAACCACTATGAACTGCTAAGAAAGGATCTCCTACTGAACCCCAGGATAATAACTTGTGTTTTTATGTGCAAAAAAAGTACACTAATGGACGCTAACAACCGTAATGAAAAAGTAACACCCCAGCATGTGCACCCCAGTTCCTCTGAAACAACTACCACAATGATTGACAATACAAGCAAGAAAATAGCCAGAGCTTTTGATATACTGGGCACTGCTAAATGTGAGGCTGAGGCTTTAAATGAAAATCTGAGAAACTGGACCTCCTAGTCAGCCATCACACAGTAATGAGCAGGAGAAACAGTCCTCAGGCAGAGAGCTTTTAGTTCATCAGAAGCACACTAAAGGTTTTGCCACTTTCTTTTTCCCTCCAATCACACAAGGCACAGATAGTTGGAGGCAAAGGTAAGTGGTAGATAGAGTAAGAGAGCAGGAGACAGAGCAATAGAGAGAGAAAGAGATGTAGAAGGATAGAAAATGAAAGTGCAAGCCAGAGAGAGAGAGCAGAAGAGCTAGAAGGAGTGGGATGGAAAGAGGGAGATGGAAAGTGCACATGGGAGAGCAGATAATAAGAGAGAGAGAGAGAGAGAGAGAGAGAGAGAGACAGAGAGAGAGAAGAACAGTCAGAACACTACTATTCTCCTAAGCATCATGACACACACAATCAACACCTGAATCTCCTCATCCTTTTCTTTGTAAACCCCTCAACACATGTGCTCCCGCGCTAATAGAATCTCAAAACATTGACTGAAATGCTAATGAATCAGCTTGGCAGCTGCAGACGTGACCACACAACCCGTAGCTCGAGTTCAGCAGCATTTCCCTGCAGCAGGTGGTGTTCCAGCAGATCCAGGTGGAGGCTCTGAGCTCTAGCTTCTGAAGGCTCATTTGCAGTGCAAGAGCGTGCTCATATTTCATCAAGCCAGCAAGCCTGACTAAGCCATAAATACTGACTGATTTCACTCTCTGGGCTCCGTTTTTTCTTCACCCTTTTTTTTACTTCCCTTCCTGAGATAGTTGGATTATTCGTCTAGACTCCAATATTGCAGTCCTCCACCTCTATCCATGGTACAGATTAAGGTGACTGCTACGATCTGTGATTTGGTTGCCGTTTTTCTTTTCTTTCTGTGTTGGGTTCGGTTGTATATCTCTGTGATTTTAGGCTGGGGTGAAGTATGTATTGGTTGTTTCTGATGGTGCCAGTTATTTTTTGTTATTCTCATGGGGCGAAATGTGATCTCGGGGGATAATCTCATCCCACGGGGCCAGACGTGATCTGGCAGCATGAACATCTGAGGATAACCCAGTTTTGTGGGGCCAGACGTGGTCCCATAATGAGAACATCTGGGGATAGCCTAGTCTTGCAGGGGCAGATGTGATCTCATAATGAGAACATCTGGGGACAACCTAGTCTTGCAGGGGCAGATGTGATCTCATAATGAGAACATCTGGGGATAACCTAGTCTTGCAGGGGCAGATGTGATCACATAATGAGAACATCTGGGGATAACCTAGTCCTGCAGTGACAGATGTGATCTCATAATGAGAACATCTGGGGATAACCTAGTCCTGCAGTGACAGATGTGATCTCATAATGAGAACATCTGGGGATAACCTAGTCTTGCAGGGGCAGATGTGATCTCATAATGAGAACATCTGGGGATAACCTAGTCCTGCAGTGACAGATGTGATCTCATAATGAGAACATCTGGGGATAACCTAGTCCTGTAGGGGCAGATGTGATCTCATAATGAGAACATCTGGGGATAACCTAGTCTTGCAGGGGCAGATGTGATCTCATAATGAGAACATCTGGGGATAACCTAGTCCTGTAGGGGCAGATGTGATCTCATAATGAGAACTTCTGGGGATAACCTAGTCCTGCAGGGGCAGATGTGATCTTTGAATAAGAACATCTGGGGATAATACAGCCTTACAGGGTCAAAGGTCTGGGGACAAACTAGCCTACAGGGCCAGGTGTGATCTTAAAATGAGAACAATAAGATTAATGATCATTATTAGTCCCACAACGGCTAAATTTCACCTCCGCATGTAACCCCTCCGTGCAGTGAAACACCACATACACGCTAGTGAGTGCACACACACACTAGGGGGCAGTGAATACACTTGCCCGGAGAGGTGGGCATCCCTATCCGCAGCACCCGGGGAGCAGTTGGGGGTTAGGTGCCTTGTTCAAGGACACCTCAGTCATGTACTGTCAGCTCTGGGGATCAAACCGGCAACCTTCCAGTCACAGGGCTGGTTCCCTAACCTCCAGCCCATGAGTGCCCCATCTGGGGATAACCTAATCTTGCAGGGTCAGAACATCTGGGGATAAGCTAGCCTCACAGGGCCTGATCTTGTAATGTTAACATCTGGGACAACCTAGTCTCGTGGGGCCCAACGTGATTTCATAAAAAGTCTGGGGATAAGTTTGTCTCACACGGCCAGATGTGACCTTGCAATGACCTTGCAACATCTGGGGATAAGCTAGTCTTGCAGGGCCAGATGTGATATCATAACAAGAACATCTAGGGATGACCTAATCTTGCAAGTCTAGATATGATCTTGTAACAAGAACATCTGGGAATAACTTAGACTTGTGGGTCCAGACATATCCCATAATGAGATCGTCTGGGAATAACCTGGTCTTGGAGGGCCAGACGTGATCGTAACAAGAATGCATGTCTGAGGATAACCTGCTAAACCTTTGCTGCAAATAAGGGTGCACTCCCTCTAAAAACCAGCCCCAACATTCTTCCAGTTCATCTTAACGTCCAGAGTACAATTGATAACATAATTGAACATCCTGAAACGTGCGTTGATTAGGTTTGTCTGACGTGTGCTTGATGCATAAATTCAATTTAATAACACCACTTCAAATATGTTGTTGAAAGGAATTAGCTTAAGAGAAAAGAGATGGCTAGGCTTGTTTCCCAACAGACTATGTTAAATGTTTTGTTTGAGAGTAAACTGTCTTATCTACATGGAACATTGCCTCTTATTCTCCAGGGTATATTTTGGTTTGTCCATCTGAATTTATGTGACCAAATCATAAGGTAAATTATTCAGTAACTGTATGAAATAAATGTAAATTTTAATTTTTCTTATTTTTGTAAAAGCTCCCCTCAAATGAACAGAATGTGTTTTATGATCTCCACATGTCACTATATGCTTACAATTCACTGCTGAAAGCCAAAAATCTCCGCCGCTCTTTGTGTTGTTTTCTAAAAGTGATGTTTCCAGAGCAGATCACTGAAGAGACGCCGTCTGTTTATAGTTTAGAGCCCAGATTTGGGGAAAAACGGGTCGACTTTCAGTAGAAAAACAAAGTTCAGCTTCTTTTATTATAAGGGTTTAAAATGACATCACCGTCTATTAGACTGGAGAGAAGAGCTACAGCCTCACACGACGCCCAGCTTCTGAATGGAGCTTATGGAGTATGAACGTTATGAAGAACATGACCAAGTGCGTTTTGGAACCACTGTTGGTCCCAAGGAGTTGAAGAGGATAGGGGTTAGCATGATTAGGTTTTGTTTGTTTATTTTCTTTTCCTTTTGTGTTGCTGGATTATAATGCATTATTATTAGTATTATTTTTATTTACTTTTATTTATTTATTTATTTACTTTTTTGCTATTTTGACCCTGAAGCTGTTATTCCAACTGCTTAATGTTTCATACAACACTTCCGTTCAGAAATCCTATCATAACTGCTGATAACCCTAACCCCAACTGCCAAAACATGTTTGGTGTATGAAGCGTGCTTGTCTAGTTTTGCACTGCAGCCGCAAGGCTAATGTAGCTAACAAGTAATGGAAGCTTACACCCCACCAATTAGCGTGGCACACTTAAGTCCTCACACACTGACGTCAAACCATATTGAGCTGTTAATGAGTTTCTGAGTTTTCCAGTCACGTATCCTAAAGGACAAAACGGGGATCTTCGCATTCCCAGCTGAAAAGCGTCCTGAAAAAAGTCCTGGCCTGGCATGTTTTCATTTGTGTGATTGGAGGCTGAATCATTTCTGCTCCGTTAGAGCAGAGCAGCTGTGAGAGGCGGCTGACCTGGGCTGAAAGGGTCACAGTCTGAATGAGACACAGCCAGTAAAACGGCGCAGCGACCAGCAGGAGCGTCTCTCACAAACTAAAATACAACTGGTATCACGCTGATATACGGACAGTCCCAAGAGAAGCAAATGCAGCGCTGCTATTGTTGCAAACGGATCAAACGGCTGTCAAGTGGCTGCTATTACGGTTTTTAGCTATGCAATGTACATTAGTCCATTTTTCTAGAGAGCCTCAGCCCTCACACGCCGTCATTCACCACCCAACATCGTCTTAATGACAAAATACGGTGCTTCAACCCTTTTATGCACATTTTACATTAGAGCAGAAAGGATGTTTGGTGTCTGAAGACCGCTACTTTAGTTTGTATCTATGAGAAAATGTAAGTAACAGAAACCTCACCAGTTTACATGGTGCTCTACAAAGACAGAATGTACACTACATGGCCAAAAGTATGTGGACACGCCTCCTAATGAATGAATTCAGGTGTTTCAGCCACACTCTTTGGCTATGTTCACATTACAAGCCTCACTGCTCAAATCCAGTCTCTCAATGGTTCACACTCGTTTAGGTAAGTGACTCAAATCGGTCACTAATCTGAACGACCCGGTGTCCTGACATTGACCCTCATAGGCACATCCTACTCAGTAATGTCACGTGACTGAATCACTGCATCATCAGTACAAACTAACGAGCAGAACGAGCTTCGCTGAGAAGATCATTAACTCTGATCAGCGCTCAGCTTCATTATTAGAGCCAGACGGAGGAGAAAAAGGTGAGATGAGCTGCTTTTCCACCGTTTACAGGCTTTAGGTCGCATGGCAACAAATCAGATACGTATCCAACCTAGGACCACATATGAAAGTGACTCAGGTCGCTTTTGAAAAGATCAAATTTGTGTCCACACAGCCCTGAAAACATCAGTTCTGAGTCACATTAGGGTGAAAAATGGCAGAGTTGTGCCACTTCAGCCTGGTAATGTGAACGTAGCCATTGATAATAGGTGCGTGAAATCAAGCGCACAGCCATGCAATCTCCATAGACTAACACTGGCACTAGAAAGGACCGTACTGAAGAGCCCAGTGACTTTAAATGTGCCACCTTGGGCACAAGTCATTTTATGAAATAAAATGCCTTGCTGGATCTGCCCCAGACATCTCTGTAAAGGCAGTGATGGTAGAATCTGGGCTTGGTGGACTCCAGGAGAACACTACCTTCTGGTAGCGTGAACAGTGAAGTTTGGTGGAGGAGGGATAATGATGATCTGTTTTTCAGCATTTGGGCTGAAAGTGTAATGTGAATGCTTCAGCATACAAAGACATTTTAGACAATTATATGCTTCCAACTTTGTATCAGCAGTTTGGGGAAGACATTATCCTGTTCCAGAATGACTGCGCCCATGTGCACAAAGCTGCTCCATAAAGACACACTTTGATGAGTTTAGAGTGCAGGAACTCCAGTGTCCTGCACAGAGCATAATAATGTCCATGCTTTTGGAATAGGATGTCCAACAAGCCCATCTTGTGCTTGAGTATATCTGATTTATTGCCAAAATATTCTTTAAATTGAAGGTTCTAACACAGGGATTTTGGAGGTTCCCCTGCTCAAACACACCAAATGAGTGCAATCTGGCGTGTTGGAGCAGGTAATTCACCAAACTGTGCTGGACACTGGCCCTCCAGGATTGTTGTGCACCCCTGTTCTAATATATCTGAGCGTTTATGCGCAACAGACACCCCACTAAAAAAGATAAATCAGTGAAAAAAAAACATTTCAATTCATTTCATCACACCCGTATGATAGCAAGACCTGCGGAAAGACCCTCCGAAAGAATAGCGATTGTGTGCCTGACCAAGACCAGCATGTCAATGGGGCCTGCTTTCCACATACGGTACTAAATAATCCATCCACCCTGCTTCTTTGTTCTCATTTCCCTCTGCTTGTAAGCTAAAACGCAGCAGTCGCATTTTGATCAACGCATCAAAACAAGCAGACGCTGGCAGGACTAATTTAGCACCTGGGCGTACAGAACCCTTGCCTGTTCAACCAAAAAAAAAAATCAGCTTCCCGTTCCCAAAGACCTGCTGGGTGTTGAGCATGTGAAGCTTTTGCAGAGCTACAAAGCTCATGCAGCTAGTAATGGAAGTTCACATGCCACAAATTAGCATCTGGCTAACTGCATGCATAAATCATCACGCTTGCCTCAAATTGCAAAGAAATCTCAAGCAGACTTGACTTTGTGGTCAACAACACAGTAACGTCCAGTTATTCAGTGGATATTCTGTGATTAGGCTGCAAACCTAGCCTAACTAATACATGGGCTGCGTCCCAATTGTGTACTACACACTAATACTACATTTATGGCATTTGGCTGGCTTACAACTTGATCATTTTACACAGGAGGTGGGGGGCAAGGCGGTGTTGGGAGTCTTGCCCAAGGACCCTTATTGGTGTAGTGTAGGGTGTTTGCCCAGGTGGGGATTAAACCCCAGTCTAAAGCGTAGAAGGCAGAGGTGTTACCCACTACACTAACCAACCAACTACCACTCAATACTAAACAGTATAAACTGCGTACTGATCTTAATAGTATGAGATCAACAGGTTAGCACACAAAATATGTACATACTACACCATTCTTGCTGACAGGATGTGATGAACCGTTGCTACGACAACGCACATCATAGCAAGCTAGACTCTGAAGGCTAGCTAACAAATTAACGTGCGTTCACAAACAAATTTCGTAGAGAGACTCTAATAAATGATAACATTAGTAAGTATAACACGTTTTTTTACAGAATATTTTGCCCTTCCCGTTGGATTGGTGGACAAAAGTGTTCCATTGACTGGTTCCAAGCATGCATTGTGGATTTTTGAGTATACTCAACTTTGACACTTGTGACTATACTGCATACGGCACACTCAAACAGTGTTAGTGTTAGTATTAAGTGCGCAATTGGGACACAGCTATAGCAACATAATCACACTTAGCTACATGAATACCCATCAGTCATAAATGTTACCTTAGCAGTGGGTATGTGCAAATGCTCGTTTTTAGCAGGCAGGCCTGTTTATTACATAGACTGCACTTCTGCTGTTACTGTAATAACAGATAAAAGCAAGGAAAACAATCCAGTTTTGAAGATAGCAGCCATCCCAGATAGCAGACAGTTTTGGGCCGGTTCTGGCTTTCCTATGTGAGTGTTGGTTGACTTCGGGGTAGATGTCACGCATGTGGGCCAAAACAGGGCCAGATCTTGGACAGCTTCGTACCATTTTTCCTTGTTTCTACATTTGTGGGACAATTCTGGCGTGAATATTGTGGACCAACAGTGGAGTCGGGCCAGCTTGGGACCAGATTTGGGCCCTATCCTTCAGTTCTTCTCACTTTATAGTGTGCGGGCCAGATCTGGGCCAAGGACCCAGCCATATACTGGGCCAGAACAAACCACAAGTGATCCAGACAAATTTGGCTAACTGGGATGGTTACACTGGTCTCGTGGTGATGCATTCTCCTCTTCAGTTGTCAGCGTATGGGTACCTTGCAAAGTCAATATTTATGTAATTAAAGCTTTGATGCTTTTTAATAATCAAGAAGCCAATGTAGTGTATAACATATAGCTAATATTTTACAAAGCAATTACATTAAACTGGGTAGATTTGGGTTTAGGAGGTAGAGACTGCTCATTTTTACTTGGTCAGCATCAGTGATTTCAGTACATTAACACCCAACCAGTGGTCTTTCTGTTCAGATTCCAAGCTTTAGAGATAAAAGAGTTGTGTTTAAATATTTGGTTTTTTGTCAATGATTTTTAATGTCACGTAGTACAAATGCTTATTCCATGCAATGCAAACATCAGTCGGATAAATGCATCCCGATGGTCGGACTGCTTTGCTAAAAGTTGGGCTCTGCGCTGGACTAATCACGCTTCATGTGATGGAGCCCACACTTTGCGTAGAAAAAGAATGAATGACCTGCTGCAGGTTGTTGCTACTACACATTAGAGCAATGTAAGTGCTAAATTTTCTGTTCTAAGAACGTTTTTGGCTACAAATGGTCAAATAATCTGACAGCTTCAGAGCTTCATTCACTAGCTTTTCACTATGGACATGGCACATTAGCATCCCAGGCAGTTAGAAATCTGTCATTTACATAGCTGTCATAATAATTTACATAAAACTTTGGGATTTAATTCAAACCCATTTTTAAATTAATTTATTTATTTTTATTTCTGACTTCTGTTTACAATAGCTATCAGCTAAAACTGCACAAGGCCAAGCAGAGGTGTGATACAGGCTGGTATATTTAAAATGACAAAATGTGTTTATGATGATTACTGTTTTCATGGAATTATTGTTTAGAATAATAAAACAAAGCTTTAAACTCTTCAACTCCTTGAGACCACCGGTCTCGCACTTGGTCATGTTCTTCATAACGTTCATATTCCATAAGCTCCATTCAGAAGCTGGGCGTCGTGTAAGGCTGTAGCCCTTCTCTCCAGTCTAATAGACGGTGATGTCATTTTAAACCCTTATAATAAAAGAAGCTGAACTTTGTTTTTCTACTGAAAGTCGACCCGTTTTTCCCCAAATCTGGGCTCTAAACTATAAACAGACGGCGTCTCTTCAGTGATCTGCTCTGGAAACATCACTTTTAGAAAATAACACAAAGAGCGTCGGAGATTTTTGGCTTTCAGCAGTAAATTATAAGCATATAGTGAAATGTGGAGATCATAAAACACACGTTCTGTTAATGTGAGGGGGGCTTTTACAAAAAATAAATAAACTAAAAACGTACAATTATTTCATGCAGTTACTGAATAATTTACTTTACGTTTTGGTCACGTAAATTCAGATGAGCAAACTAAAATATACCCTGGAGAATAAGAGCTTTAATAATAAAAATAAATAAGAAACACTGTTAATAATATTAATTATATTCTTATCAATAATAAAACGGTGGACTTCAGCAGTTGGGCTAACTCCCCCTGCTCACTGCCACACTGTTGCAGCCTGGTATCAAGTGGCCTGATGGCAGGGAACCTCTAAAAACATTTTGGTTGCTTGACTAAATCTGGGTTTGGCACATTTGACAGTTTGCTGAACAATTTCTCGAACTGCTGGACTGTGAATTCATAAAACCTCATGAATGCCCATGAAAGAACAGGCAGCAGTTGAGCTCTTCCACGGCTGTTGTGCCTGAGCCCCACTTCATATTCCAAATACATATGCAAAACGCCGAAGGTCACAGAGCACCGCACTAAAACGTGCTTTGGGGAAAAGAAGTTGTTTCAACTCGACCGAGTGAGTGTGATTGAGAGACTGAGAGAGAAAGAAGGAAAGAGAGAGAAAGTTTAGAGAGCTAGGGGGAGATGAAGGGGGACGAGAGACACAGAGCAAAGCCCACCTCATTGAAAACCAAACACGAGTGGCGGAGTCTGCGCGATTGCTATTCACACTGGGCCGTCCTTGCAGCGCTGACACACCACCCACAACATTAAGAATTGAAAAGTCTCCTGCTCGTTGTTGTTATCTATCAGCCTTTATTCCATACTGCACGCTTGTCATGCCCACCACAAGAAATAAATTGCCACTATGGAAACAATACATACGGGAGACACGCTCTGGTACAGCCTGGAATTGTGTGTGGGGGGGGCTTGGAAACTCAGCTTTTCAAGGCAAAAGATGCAATCACAGTGGCACCGGCTCTCGCTGGTGTTCTCCTGCATTCATTCATATCAGACTGAAGCTCCTGTTGTCTTTCTCCCTCCTTTAAATGCTTCAGCACTGAAGAACTGCTGTGTTGACTTGATACACCACAGTGACCTTGAAACAGAACTACACTGTACTCGCAAAAGTATTCGCTCATCTGCCCACACACACATATGAACTTGAGTGACATCCCATTCTTAATCCATAGGGTTTAATATGATGTCGGCCCACCCTCTGCAGCTATAACAGCTTCAACTCTTCTGGGAAGGCTTTCCACAAGAGTTAGGAGTGTTTATGGGAATTTTTGACCGTTCTTCCAGAAGCACATTCGTGAGGTCAGACACTGATGTTGGACGAGAAGGCCTGGATCACAGTCTCCACTCTAATCCATCCCAAAGGTGTTCTATGGGGTTGAGGTCAGGACTCTGTGCAGGCCAGTCAAGTTCTTCCACACCAAACTGGCTCATCCATGTCTTTATGGACCTGCTTTGTGCACTGGTGTGCAGTCATGTTGGAACAGGAAGGGGCCGTCCCCAAACTGTTCCCACAAAGTTGGGAGCATGAAATTGTCCAGAATCTCTTGGTGGTGAAGCATTAAGAGTTCCTTTCACTGGAACTAAGGGGCCGAGCCCAACTCCTGAAAAACACCCCCACACCATGATCCCCCCTCCTCCAAACTTTACACTTAGCACAATGCAGTCAGACAAGTACCGTCTCCTGGCAACCACCAAACCCAGACTGGTCCATCGGATTCCCAGATGGAGAAGATTGATTGGTCACTCCAGAGAACACGTCTCCACTGCTCTAGAGTCCAGTGGCGGCGCTTTACACCACTGCATTCCGTGCTTTGCATTGCGCTTGGTGATGTAAGGCTTGGATGCAGCTGCTCGGCCATGGAAACCCATTCCATGAAGCTCTCTATGCTGTTCTTGAGCTGATCTGAAGGCCACATGAAGTTTGGAGGTCTGTAGTGATTGACTCTGCAGAAAGTTGGTGCGCACTCTGCGCACTATGCCCCTCAGCATCCGCTGACCACGCTCTGTCATTTTACGTGGCCGACCACTTCGTGGCTGAGTTGCTGTCGTTCCCAATCGCTTCCACTTTGTTATAATCCCACTGACAGTTGACTGTGGAATATTTAGTAGTGAGGAAATTTCACGACTGGACTTGCTGCACAGGTGGCGTCCGATCACGGTACCACGCTGGAATTCACTGAGCTCCTGAGAGCGACCCATTCTTTCACTAATGTCTGTAGAAGCAGTCTGCAGGCCTAGGGGCTCGGCTTTATACACCTGTGACCATGGAAGTGATTGGAACACCTGAATCCAATGATTTGGATGGGTGACTATGTAGATTTTCTGCACAGCAGCTCTGGATGTGTTTATACAATGTCCTTAAAAAGACTGTAAGGCAAACACGGGCCCAAACAGCATGTTCTGTCATAGACCGACAAGCTGTGCCTTGCAACACCACGCCAAGGTTCTCTGATGTTTTATGGATTGTCTGAGGACTTGGGGTAGATGGCCGGGATAAGCTTTGAAATCTTGTCTTTGATCGCTTGGCGGTTTACCCACTTTTTCATGCACCAGTAATTCTGTTGAGACTAGATAATGCAGTACACACTTAGTACAGTGTGTTGAAGCTTGGTGTCCATGTTGAGGGCGGCACCAGAGAGTTTAGGCCTCTCCAAAATTCAAGTAGTGAAGAAATACGGCTAAAGGCATTGGAGCTACTTCCGTTTCCTTAACTTTACCCAGTTCTTTAGTTCTGCACGGGGCTTTTGTAGGTATAACGGGAAGTTTTCCATATCCAGAATGTCCCTGTTTTATATTAAATGCAAGCAAAGCACCTTTTCCTTAGATTTCTCTTTTTCCTATGTTATCTATTCTTATTTAACACATTTCATCATAAAACCATATTTACGACAGGAAAGCTACAAAAGAATTGCATCTTGTCAAGTAAAAGTATCCTAAATCTAGTCTAATGTGTCCAATATTTCTGCTGTTGAGATTGTTTTAAGCTTATTTTAAGGTTATTTTATTAAATAAATGCATCTCACTATATTAGCAGATTTGCTTTTTTAAGAAATGTGCTTGAAACAAGCTAAATATTCTGCCAATATACTGAGAATTTCACTTAAATAATTTCAAAAAAGGGCTTTAAATAAAAGATAAAAGTAAATGAAACAATTTGAATATTAATATGGTGGCCCAGCTGTCAAAAGGTTGGTCCCACCATCAGGGGATCCTGAGTTTAATCATTGGTGATGCCACAGCCATCCGTAAGGCAATCAGGCCTCTATAAGCTGACGTAGCAGAAGTACTATTTTCCAAGCATGTTGAGCCGTCCAATGATGTGTTATAGGTTTATGTGCCTCAGAGGAAGCTTGTGCTAGACTTCGCCCCTCCAGCGAGACATGGAGACCGAGCTAGATGGTGGGATTTAGCCAAAAGAAAGAGTCCACATATAAAAGCCATTAGCTCCACTTTGATTTTCTGCAGTTTCATGCCTATTTTCTGGTGATTCGTTGCTGCCTTTACTGAGTACTTGGGAACAACTGGCCCGGTTTCCAATTTAGATGTCTAATGAAAAGGCAAATCACTTTTTGGTCATTTTAAGATGCTTGGAACCGATCCACGGAGAGCTGCAGGCAAGCCGGGAGCTGTGTGTTTACAAGACCGTGTGTGATCATCTAAGGAGAATAATGTGCAAGTGCTCCTCCTGAACTTTAGTTTTTTTTAACAACATTAACAGTATTTCCTCCCGAGACGCTTCTGAAAATTAAACGAACGAGGATGTGAGAAGATGTGTTACGGTTGCTACTTCACTTCTTGTTTATGCCATCTGGGGTCATTTTGGTTTGTTTTGTTCCATTCCCTTGGCAACCCGGCCAGCACCAAAACCAAATTAGCACAGACCCCTCTTTTTCCTCCCTCCTGTTATTGCTGATTTACTCCCATTAATCATAATAGCCGTTCTCTGTGTGGCCATGCCGCCGACGGAAATAGAAGAAACAACATAGAGTGGATGTGATAGGGCAATGTATCAATCAACACATGAGAAATTGATTCTGGGCAGTACTAACGCCAACGAGTGGGTAGCAAACATACTCAGAATCAATGCAGAATCAATTAAAAGCAGCTATGTTAAAGGAAAAAAGACCTGAAAGACCCCTGGAAAAGGTCAGAGTGAAAATGTTTGCTGGTGAATGGAAGCTATTTTTTTCTGCTTATCTGATCATTAAGGTGGAAAATGGACATTCTGGATGTGGGGAAATGGGCAAGGTGCCGAGTCCAAAAACAGACAGAAAAATAAACAAATATAAATAAACAAAGCTTTAAACAGAGAGAATGAGTCACAGGCTGCGCCGAGGGGAAGGCATTTGTCAGAGCGACTCAGCTTCAAGAGAGAGAGATGGATGCTTCACTGCATACATACATGAGTGAGGTAAAAGGTGGAGTGAAGGGTAGAAGAGAGAGCAGGAGAGCGGGGCATTGTAAAGGGTGGGAAAGGGGGGGGGGGCAGGGCAGGGTAAAGGGTGGGCAAAGGGGTGAAGCGGGACAGGGCGAGGGGCAGGAAAGTGAGCGGCAAGCAGGGCAGGGCAAAGAGCGGGAAAGTGTGTGGCCAGCGGTGCAGGGCAAGGGGCAGGAAAGTGAGCGGCAAGAGGGGCCGGGCAAGGGGCCGGCAAGCATGGTCGGATAAGGGGTGGTTAAGGGGTCTGGCAAGCAGGGCAGAGTAAGGGGGTGGCAAGTGGGCAGGGTAAGGAGCAGGTAAGGGGGTGGTAAGTGGGCAGGGTAAGGGGGCATCAAGAGGGGCAGGGTAAGGGGCGGGCAACGTAGGGGCAAACGGGGCAGGTCAAGGGGCGGGCAAGGTCGGCAAGCAGGGCAAGGTCTTTGTACCTTTGAGGGTGCATTTATATTATAGCATAAAGAACGGAAATATCTTTCTATCTAATGTAAAGTGATGCTGTTAGATTGGTGGGAAAGCAGCATTATAGAACATATAATAGAGGGGCCGTGCATTCCTGAGGAGGTTTTGACCCTCAGTCTCCCACATATTAAGCTTAAGAAACAATCACTCCACTACAGAGCAAATTACAAAACACCACAGAAGCTATTTCTGACATAATGTTCATTCTCACTCCCAGCATGAGTGTCAAATGTCTGAAGCGGTAGTGGCTGTTACAACAAACCTGCATCACCATAAGGAGAAGTCTACAGAATGAAATATATATTCATTTGCTTTTGTAGGCCTGTAATTACCTGTTCAGGAAATGCTGACATATTTTCATAATGGGGTGTGTTGGGTACGGAAGGTAAAATAGGATATACCACAGGGTTAAGCAGAGTGTGAAAGTAAAGTGTGAACAGTAAAGCATTTAGACCACAAGGTGTTGTATATATATTACAAGACAATCCTCAAGACATGGCCTGTTTGAAATGGAAGCTGCGACATAATAGAACAGGTTTTCATCTTTCTATCACAAACACGTTCATAAACGTGCACACACACATCCACACTCCCTGCCCACAGACACACACACACACACACACACACAAAGCAACAATGCTTCTGGCTTTGCTGCAAGGCCTGTGTGGTCCTTATTGATTGGGTGTAAGCCAGGGCTTTGGAGGCAGCCTGAGTGTTTGTCCCTGAATCAAAGCGTCTGATCTCTGTGAGCGGTGCTGACACTGGGCTCCACACAGACTAAAGGTTATCAGTCAATCAGCCTAGGAAATCAGCCCCATCCCTCAGCAAAGAACACTCTGAGGATGCTGCTGCACACGCACACCCACACACACACATCCACACCAATAAGCACACACTCCAGAGGTGAACTGTCAGCACCTCCAAGCCACGTGTGTATTTTTATTAGCTAATTTCTATTTAATAATCATATGCACTGTAATTTAACTCTGCAATACTGTAATAATACTCCTATTTCGGGTTAAAACGGTGTAACAGAGGGTTAACACAAATGGTGACATCATGAAAAATGACTTGCCTTTTCTTCATTTGAATTGTTTTAATGACTTGCATCAAACAAAGCGTGTCACGACATGCCATAGCATGGCGAGAGACAATGTTATACCCGTATAACTGACTCATTAAACTGCTGATGCACAGCCTGCTTCTTCTGCTCTCTCTTCTGGACGAACCTTATGCAAATGAGTTGTGTGCTGTTCAATCACGTTGTCGATGTGTGGCACACACTCGCTCGAGCACACCCTGAGCGAGAGGGATAGTTAAACGGAAAAAAAAAGAATTTATTCAAAGTGTCTGACATTTTTTTTTTAATTCTAAAACAATATTAGGCCTCTTTTGGGCTCAGATGTGGCTCACAGCTCTGTACACACCTTCCTTGACCCGCATGCATGCACAGTAACAAAAGCAGCCTGTTTAATTCCAAAGGGTAAAGAGAGGCTGGAAAGTGTTACAATGAATCAGGACTGCTTTGGAATATAGAGCTCAGGGGAAAGAAACCAGGAAAAGTGTAGGATATGGGCCCCTTAAGAAGCTTCAGATGTTTATGTTTAGTCAATAACGGGCAAAGAATGTAAAGAAAAGAGGAGGAGACCGAAAGAAAAAATAACAATGTAAGGACAAAAATGAGATAGAAGAAGGAAACCAAGTGGATGCAGAGGGAGGGATGAAGGAGATAAAAAAGAGCCAGAATAATGCAGTTTCAAGGGCTGAAAAGAAAAGCCCCCCAACCACCCCCCGTTCTCTCTCTCTCTCAGTGATGGCTGGTAAAATAGAATAGGCTCAGGAGATCTCATCCTTGTCTAACACTTTAACACATTGGAGGAGATATCTCTGCTGGGACGAGAGAGAGAGAGAGAGAGAGGGAGAGAGGGAGAGAGAGAGAGAGAGAGGGAGAGAGAGAGAGAGAGAGAGAGGCAGAAAAGAGAGAGAGAGAGAGAGAGAGAGAGAGAGAGAGAGAGAGAGAGAGAGAGAGAGAGAGAGAGGGAGAGAGAGAGAGTGAAGGAGAGAGAGAGAGAGAGGGAGAGAGGGAGAGAGAGAGAGAGAGAGAGAGAGAGGGAGAGAGTGAGAGAGAGAGAGAGAGAGAGAGAGAGAGAGAGTGAAGGAGAGAGAGAGGGGGGGGGCGTGCATGTAAGTGTATTTAGTTGTAGTGGGCGAGTTTGTGTGTGTTTGAACAGTTTCTCAGTAACAGAAGGCTGCTGGGCGGGGTGTGTGTGTGTGTGTGTGTGTGTGTGTGTGTGTGTGTGTGTGTGTGTGTGTGTCTGACATCATCTCAGAGGAGCAGCAGAGGCAGGTGGAGGAGCACAATCTCATTAAAACCACACAGAAACAGATACAGGACAGATACAGGGCGTCTCTGTGGCCACACCTGAGAAATCTCTCTCTCTCTCTCTCACACTCTCACTGTTCTTCCCTCCATCCATTCAGTTCCATTCAGTTCCAATAAATTCAGCTCCACTGAATCCAATTAAGTTCAGTTCAACTCAGTTGAGTTCAGTACAGTTAAATTCTATTAATTTCAGCTCCACTATAGTTCAGTTTAGCTCAATTCACTTCACTTCTGCTCGGCTAAACTCGATTCAGCTCAGTAAAATTCCACGCAGTTCAGCTCCAATTCGCTTTTTTATTTCAGCTCAATTCACTTCACTTCCATTCAGCTCAATTCAGTTCAGTTATTTTTTTCAGTTCAGCTCCAATTCAATCCAGTTTATTTCAACTCCATTCGCTTCCTCTCACCTCAGTTCAGGATAGTTCAATTCTATTGAATTCAGCACAATTCAGTTTAGTTCAGCTCAAATAACTTCACTTCCGTTCAGCTAAACTCAACTCAGTTCAGTTAAACTCTACTTAGTTCAGCTCCAATTCACAGAAACACATCTTATATGCGAACATCTCTCCTAAAATCCCTGCACTCTGTTTCAAGGGGAATCTTCTAAGCCGCTTATCCTTCTGGGTCATGGCGGGGCGGGGGGGGGGGCGTCTATCACAGCAGTCATTGGGTGGAAGGCAGGAAACACCCTGGACAGGTGACCAGTCCATCACAGGGCAGACAGATATATACATATACACCCAATTTAACACGTCCAGTTATCCTGACTGCATGTCTTTGGACTGTGGGAGGAAACCGGAGTACCTGGAGGAACCCCAGGCAGACACGGGGAGAACATGCAAACTCTGAGAGGACACTGGTCACCCGACCAGGGAATCGAACCCAGGCCCTTCTCGCTGTGAGGTGACCGCGCTACCAACCGCGAGAAAAATATTACTGCAAATAATAAATAGTACAAAAACTATTACTAACATTAATACAACAACTACTATACTACTACTAATAACAATAACAACGATACTAATTATAATGTGCAATGATATACACATTACAATGAGTGCAAAATCAAACATAAAAGCAAACATAACAGCATTTGTTTAGCTAGTTTTAGAGCACAATTTGTGCACAATTGTTTCGCTGATCTTAGTATATTGTTATTAATCTTGTCACGACCGTGGCTCAGGCCAAATCTTATGCTTTGTTGTTTTCCATAATATGTTAAAATGTGCAGAAGTTTGTGCTCTGAAAAGGACGTGTAACTGAGAAACTGCCTATTAGTTATTCATTTTTCAGAAGTTATTTTTGAGATTGGATATTATAGCCCACTTGCATGAGGAAGCAGAACGTCAAACTAATAGAAACAGAAAATAGAATATATATAATTCTATAATTAAAAGCTACAGAGAAGCTGAGCTTCCTAGCAACCACCTGGAAGACCTGCTAGACCCCAAAACTGCCCCCATCAGATGATCAGCACTGAAAGCTTTCATCTCTGAGAGAGAGGAGAACATCAAGCTGCTTCAGATCTGAAAACATCCACAGGTGTTTCTGTCCATCCTTCCACTGTGAGGAGACCACTCAGCGCTGTGGGTCTGAAAGGACGTGTAGCTGTTCAAGAAGAACCTCACTGAGAAAAGGAGATGGACACATCAAACAAAGAAGCTGAACAATGGACTGACCACCCCAGAGTCCAGACCTCAACACCACTGAATGGGTTTGATTACCTCAGAAAATCAACCAGCTTCTCAGACTGAACTTTGGTGGCGTGTCTGCAGGTTCTTCGAGGAGCTGAAAGTGAATCACTGGAAAAGACTGGAAGCTGGAATAAAGGGAATAAAGGTCTCACTGTCCAGTTTTTCTTCAGATGAAGATTTCACTTAGTGTACAAATGTCTAAGCACAAACAAACAAACAAACAAACAAACAAACAAACAAACAAACAAACACACACACACACACACACAGTGCACTAACTGTTTGCTAGATGTTAGGTCAGACTGTGCCCCTCGTCCCCCCGTGAGCAGTGTGCCATGTTCCAGTCAAATAAACAACAGCTACTCAGCATTATCAGCACGGAGCAGAGGACAAATTAGAGAAAGACCGAGGGGAAAACACAACCAGGAAAGGAGCAAGACAGAGAAAGAGCGCGAGGAAGAGAGAGAGAGAGAGATAGAGAGCGTGAGGAAGAGAGAGAGAGAGAATGAATTCAGGGTGCTTTATTGGCATGATAAATAAAAGGACATTTGTCTTGCCAAAGGTTGATTCTCACAGAGAGAGAGAGAGAGAGAGAGAGAGAGAGACAGAGAGACAGAGAGAGAGAGAGCAAGACAGAGAGAGAGAGAGAGAGAGCGAGCGAGAGCGAGAGAGAGAGAGAGAGAGAGAGAGAGAGAGAGAGAGAGAGCGCGAGCGAGAGCGAGAGCGAGAGAGCGAGAGCGAGAGAGCGAGAGGAGATTAAGAGTAAGAGCAAGGCAGGAAAAGAGAGAGATAGAGGGAGGGAACAGACAGAGTAAAGGTAAGTGGCACAGAAAGAGAACTAGTGACAAAAAGAGAGAAAGATGAGAGAGGGAGAGAAAATGATGTGTAGGAGCAGAAAAGGAAAAGACAGAGACAGAGAGAAATGGGGACAGAGAGAAAGAAGAGGCAGAGTGACAGATAAAGAAATAAAAGGGAAAAGAGAGATACAGGCTAGGTGAGAGCAGGTGAGAGAAAGAGAACTAGAGGGAAAGATATAGGCTGAGAAAAAGAGGGAGAGATACAGGGTGAAAGAGAGAAAGATACAGGGTGAAAGAGAGAAAGAAGGAGAGATACAGGGTGAAAGAGAGAAAGAGGGAGAGATAAAGAGTGAGAGAGAAAGAGGGAGAGATACAGGCCGAAAGAGAGAAAGAAGGAGATATACAGGCCAAAAGAGAGAAAGAGGGAGAGACACAGGGTGAAAGAGAGAAAGAGGGAGAGATACAGGGTAAAAGAGAGAAAGAGGGAGAGATACAGGCTGAAAGAGAGAAAGAGGGAGAGATACAGGGTGAAAGAGAGAAAGAGGGAGAGATACAGGGTAAAAGAGAGAAAGAGGGAGAGATACAGGCTGAAAGAGAGAAAGAGGGAGAGATACAGGGTGAAAGAGAGAAAGAGGGAGAGATACAGGGTGAAAGAGGGAGAGATACAGGGTGAAAGAGAGAAAGAGGGAGAGATACAGGCCGAAAGAGAGAAAGAGGGAGACCGAGAGAGCTAGAGAGCGAGAGAGAGAGAGCGAGAGAGAGCAAGAGAGAGAGAGAGAGAGAGAGAGCGAGAGAGAAAGCGAGAGAGAGCAAGAGAGCGAGAGAGAGAGAGAGCGAGCGAGAGAGAGAGCGAGAGAGAGAGCGAGAGAGAGAGAGAGCGAGAGAGAGAGCGAGAGAGAGAGCGAGAGAGAGCAAGAGAGAGAGAGCGAGCGAGAGAGAGAGAGTGAGATGTCTAAGTAGATGAAAAAGAGCTGGATCTAAATGAGAGGGCAGTAATACTGCTGAGTGTTAGATCGGCCGTTCGATCCATTTCCCAGTGCAGTGTGCAGGCAGTGATGTCCTAATGAGCTCCAGCCACTGAGACGAGGTCTCCCAAAGCCACACCGTCGTCTCCCCTCTCCCTTTAATTTGGGTTGGTAATTCACATTAAAGACAGGCCAGTGGAAATGGACGCTAGCACATCCGCCAGCTCCACAGTAATACCTGCCCGGGGCAATCACACAGCTCGCTTAATGCACACAGACACACCTTCTGAGGAGTTGGGCAGCGCTGTGAGGGTAAGAAGCCTAATGTAGTACAGCACTGATAGAGAGCGTGAGAGATGAGTGCAGACAGAGAGGACGGATGAGCACTGCCACTTTCCATAGCGTTCTTAATAATGTGATGATTCATGCTTTTATGTGTGAAAGCTGTCATAGAAAGACGACAAAAGGACTGAAAACAAACCTGAGTTCAAACACAGAGACAAGCACAAAAATGACAGATAGCGGGCCAGACTGAGACGGCTGATCATTATTATTAGCCTTATTTGCCATTTCAAAGCGTTCATAATAATGTGGTGATTCACTGGTCTAATAAACTTGGAAAAAGAGTCCGGCTAATAAAGCATTAAACTGAAAATTGAAGAAAGAGGGATAGAAATGGAAAGAGAGCATGAAAGGTAAGTTAACAGTAGTTAATGGGATCAGATCACATATAATATTGGGCCGTTTGTTTCGGTCCAGTCGTCATGAAATTTACACACAATACAAAGGACGGCAGGTCTTTTTTTTCAAATTAAGTTAAAAAACTGAAAAACGACAAAAAATGAAGATGCGAGGTTTTGGTCCGACAGCAGCGATTTACAGTCATTGCTGGTTCTTCTTATCAGCAAACTGTGGAAGGCCCCAACTTCGGTATATATCAGATGAGCCTATTACACATTACCCAAAGAGCACAGGGTAGCTCGTTAGGCCTGAACTACCTGTGATGATGCTCTTTATATATATATGTACACAATAAATAGTGATTTTCTGGATGTTTGTGTGTTTGTTTACCCATTTCCAAGCCTCTCCTCGAGGAAGCCCAGTATTATCCATCCATCCATCCATCCATCCATCCATCCATCCATCCATCCATCCATCCATCCATCCATCCATCCATCCATCATCTTCCGCTTCTCCGGGGTTCGGGTCGCAAGGGCGGCATCCTAAGCAATGAGGCCCAGACCTCCCTTTCCCCAGCCACTTCCACTAGCTCCCTGGGAGGGATTCCGAGGCGCTCCCAGGCCAGCTGGGCGATATAGTCACGCCAGCGTGTCCTGGGTCTTCCCCGGGGTCTCCTCCCCGGTGGACTTGCCTGTGACACCTCCCAAGGGAGGTGTCCAGGAGGCATCCTAACCAGATGTCCGAACCACCTCAGCTGGCTCCTCTCGACGTGGAGAAGCAGCGGCTCTACTCCGAGTCCCTCCCGGATGACCGAACTCCTCACCCTATCTCTAAGGGAGAGTCCAGCCACCCTGCGGAGGAAACTCATTTCGGCCGCTTGTATTCGCGATCTCGTTCTTTCGGTCATTACCCAAAGCTCATGACCATAGGTGAGGGTGGGAACATAAGATTGACCAGTAAATCGAGAGCCTTGCCTTATAGCTCAGCTCTTTCTTTACCACAACAGCCCGGTAAAGAGCCCGCATCACTGCTGACCCAGCACCAATCCGCCTGTCAATGTAGTTATAAAGCAGCTCCTGGTTTGACCAATCAGTGCTCAGTAAATTGAGCTCATGATGTAATTGATGATATTAACGAGTCTCTGTGAAGGTGTCAAGGAAAAATATGGACCCAAGAAATTCTTGTTACTTTTTATTGTTTTTATGCTTATTTGAATTATGAATACGACTTTATTCTGATGTATACTGTGATAAACTCACTGCTGAGGTCAACTGAAAAATCTAAAATTTGCTTAGATGCCTAAAACTCCCGCACAGCACTGTAGTATCAGCAGACGTGTCCAAGTCATTCATCTTGCAATTTACACACAACTGTGTCAAAAACAGAACAATTAAAAAAAAGGAGATACAAGGTTTTGTCCCGACAGCAGGGATGTAGTAACTACGTAACCGCATAACTACATACGCAAGTTGTGTAGCCCCATAATGTAGAGTTATTTAATAGATAAGCCTATTAAGCATTTCTACAGAGCGCAGGGTCCCCACAAAGGCCTAAACTATCTGTGATGGACACGTAACAACATTGAGTTATCTTGTTGTTCTGTTGTCTATACAGACGTGGCAGCAGCAGACGTGACAGGGTGGCTTTTCATCCCATCGAGTGATGAAAAACGACAATAAAGTTGCTGCTGACAGCGAGACTGGACAACATGATGGAGGTAGCTACATGCTGTAATGCTCATCATCATCATTTCAGTCTTCAGGCTCATTAAAGTGTGAGCCAGTGATCACAAATGTGAACTCTACAAACAAATTTATGCAAAACATGTAAAGACGTTTGTGTTTGTCAGAGAGCTCATTTTACATTTACAGCGTTTAGCAGACGCTCTTATCCAGAGCGACTTACAAGAAGAGCTTTGTCTGTCTAGAGAAAGCATCTTTGCTAGTTACCAACAGGTTAGAGAGAAAGTTAGTCCTGAGCTCAGATACTGCTAGAAACAAAAGTCACTGTAGATGCAGAGAGAAAAGGAACCGAGTTGAAACACAGAACTCAATACAATACAATACAGTAAACTACAGTAGACAGCGCAATACAATAAAATATAATATATAAGTGCAGCACAATATATTGCAAACAGTACACAGCTGTCCACAGACATATAATATTTCTATGATCTATGTAGAGCCTTGTGTTTACCACCTAAACTTTACGTTCTGGTAGCTGGTTTGAAGTCTTACATATAGTTAAAACAACACAACTCACATCTGACTGTCAATCTCCAAGGAGCGTTTGAGTGGACTTGCCATCATGAGCATTCATCATGAGGTACAAGCGGTTCAGGAGCTTTTTCAGGAGATATTTCTGAAGAGATTAGATATTAGATAATCCATTTGTATCAGGAAGCAGAAAGTCAAAGGAAAATAGTTGACAAACTACTTGGACTGCCTGGATATTGAGAAGCAACCAACTTCTAAGACCAAACTTTGGAGGTGTAGAAAAATATCCCTGTGGATTTCTTTGGAAAAGTGAAAGTAGGCCTCCTGAAAAGAACGGAAGCTGTGACGAAGGCAAAGAGTGGACACATGGAATACTGAAAACGTTGAATATATTTAGAAGTTAGTGAGGTTTCTATTGTCTCCTGACACAGAACAATGAAGAACTTGATCAATTGGATCTGAAATTAAACAAATAAAGGGCGGTCGGAAAACTTTGTCACATGAAAAAGTTATCCATCCATTTTCTAAGCCGCTTCTCCGTCAGGGTCGCTGGAGCCTATCCCAGCAGTCCTCGGGCGGAAGGCAGGATACACCCTGGACAGGTCGCCAGTCCATCGCAGGGCAGACAGACAGTCACTCACACCCAGGGGCAGTTTAGCATGTCCAATTGCCCTGGCTGCATGTCTTTGGACATGGGGGGGGGACCGGAGAACCCGGAGGAAACCCACGCAGACCCCGGGAGAACATTCAAACTCCAAACAGAGAGGACCCCGGTCGCCCGGCCCGGGAATCGAACCGAGGCCCTCCGTGCTGTGAGGCGACAGCGCTACCCACCACGCCACCGTTTTAGACTTCATTACCTGAGGAACAGTCAAGCAGGGTGGCCTGAAAGCTTCGCCTCCAGTCCCAGATTGCTTCGTGTCGCACAGCCAGGAGAATAACGGAAAAGGTCGGCTTCCAGCCGTTCCTACTCCTTTCACCTCTCGGAGAGAAAGGAGTAGGGACGGCTGGAAGCTGAAGCAAAGGGCCTTGGGCAGCTCAGAGAACACAACAGCGACAAACACACATGACTTTTTCCCCAAGCTGATGCTCTGCAGCCCCCCAACACGCACACACACACCCCAACACTGTTTCCTTTGATCTGATTTGGGGGGGTAGTGGCTCTTGGATCTGCACCGATGGCTGAAAAAAAGGCAGCACCGATGCGAGGGTCCCTGCCAAGTGTGCAGCTCTTTAAAATGGAAATTGCCCAGAACAGTGTCAGCTCAGCCGACTGGACCGGTTTCCTGCTGCTGCTCCGAATGAAACTAACCACATTAGAGGCCACCAAGCGCTGGGTGCTCACAGTATCCGAGCGGTCCCCGCGTCTGACTGTGGGCTGTTTGAGGGAGTTAGATGTTTACATCAGCATCTGAGCTCTGGAGAAACTGCTTAAAAAATATGAACTCCAACACTGCTGCTTCTTTTTTGCGGCTACACTGGAAAAAGTGAAGCACTGACTCAAATCTATAAGTCGAAAAGTGTCCAGATTAGTGTTAGTAGTCAGGACCACTAGAGGCAAGTAAACAGTGAAGACCAGATTAAGATTTTTAAGAATATAAAACATAAAAAGACATATTTTATATATATATATATATATATATATATAGTAAAATATACCACGATATATACCCTAGTCAATATTAATATAATATTAAGCTCCATGGACAAAAAAAAGAGTCACCTTTGTGTTTTAAGGTGCTAGTAACTTCAGGCTCCTGCAGATGGGGCTGCATGAGGACAATCGGGCTATAAATGCCTGCAGGGTGTGTGACGGGATTCATAGATTGAGAAAAGGTGGTACAGTGCACTGAATGTATCGATCAATGTGTGGAAAATGGGTCACAAAGTGGATGTTAGTGATTAACAAAAAGGAGTGACTGCATTTGTGCGGCAAAAGGCCACAGTGTGAAGGAAGTAGTTTGCAGGTGTATTGAAGGGTACGGTTATGCAGGTTGACCAGCAGTGGCTGATTCTCGTGGAAATTCTCGTCAGAATTGTGGCTGAAAGACGAAACCGACGGACAGGGATTGGCGGCGTGTTTCACAGCTTGTGAATAAAACTTGCTTCGCTTCCAGGCAAGAATTGCTTCTAGAAGTCAACGCAGGTTCTTCACAACCAAATTCTGAAAGCACACTCCACAGGGAGCTGCATACCGTGAACATATTTTTGTCCGGTGAGCTTAAATTGTATGATATGATATTATATTGTAGTCTTAACCCAACTGATGGTTGCGGTTACTCTTTCTTACTTCTTCTCTAAAACTTCACCACTTAAAGTTCAGGGAACATAGGCCAAACAACATTGATCCATCTTTATTATAAACTGGATTTAAGCAGGTAGAGAAATGACTGTTTAATTCTTTTAAAATTTTCTGTTGATATTAAATAAAGTTAGAAAGTCAGTTTCCAGTTACTTCAGACGGAGAAATGTCCCCCTTACCCTGAGACGGAGACAGGTCCAGGACTGTTAATTTACAGTCTGAGGATTGATCTTGTTGATCAATCTAATTAGTGAACTCAACAGGTCTCTGAAGAAAAGCACTGCCAAAAGAATGAGAGCAGCTGTACATGAGCCTAAGGTCACCTTAACCAATACCAAGAATCAGCTAGAGGGGTATAAAGGACCCAGCACTGGACTGGACTTCGGTATGAGACGGAGCCATTCAGAGCTGGTGAACCTGACCTCACGAATGCTCAATCAAACCCTGATAGTAATGTTCCAACATCTAGTGCAAAGCCTTCACAGAAGAGTAGAGGCTGTTACTGCAGCAAAGGAGGGAAAACTGACTGTTAGATTAGATTAAGTGACCCTTATTAGTCCCACAATGGGGAAATTTCTCCTCCTCATTTAACCCATCCGTACCACATACACACTAGTGAGAACACACACTAGGGGGCAGTGAACACACTTGCCCAGAGCGGTGGATGGCCCTATCTGTTGCGCCCGAGGAGCAGTTGGGGGTTAGGTGCCGTGCTCAAGGGCACTTCAGTCACAGACTGTTGGCTGAGGCGGTCAAACCAGCGACCTTCTGGTCACAAGGCTGGTTCCCTGACCGCGTGGGATACCTTTCATTTCAGAGGAAACACTGGAGGAGCATGTAGACTTTGGTATGATGAAATGATGTACATATTTGAGTAAATGAAGTGCATAACTTTTCAGTAAAAACAATTTCCCGTGAAACGTGTGAAGATGTAACTGCAGTGAGTTTGCATACAGCATTATGACTCAGCTCCGGCCTCGAGTCCACACACTTAAAACAAGCGAAAAACAAAACAAATCAAAACAAAAAAAAAATCAAAGCGTTCTCTGAGAGACGCCACTGAGTGTGAAGAAATCTTTCACATAATTTAAAGGTTCTAAACCAACTTTCTTTCTAGAACCTTCTGGATTATGTGGATGTTCCTTCAATCATTTTTGCAAATAAACGATTTTTCAAAATCTCAAGTTGTGCTTGAAAAAATGGTCGAAAGGCTTTTAGGGAACCACGATGGCTCCATATTGAATCAAAAACAGGCTCTTTGACTTGTAACCAATTTGAACCCCTTTTGAGGTGCTATGTAGAACCATTTTTAAAGGTTCTTTTTAAAACGTTCTGCTCAAATTAGTTGTTGAGGTACAAACACAGTAATTCAGAGCAGTTTGGTATGTTTCATTGTAGCGTTTCACGGTTCTTTGAAACTTACATTTGTGGCATTTGGCTGACGCTCTAATCCAGAGCGACTTACAATTTGATCATTTTACACAAGTAGGCGAAGGTGGTGTTAGGAGTCTTGCTCAAGGACTCTTATTGGTATAGTGTAGGGTGATTGCCCAGGTGGGGATTGAACCCCAGTCTACAGTGTAGAAGGCAGAGGTGTTAACCACTATACTAACCAACCACTTACAGACTCAAATGTCTTTACAGTGGTGGTGATAGGAACCAGACGTCACCATGACTACAACACAAATACAGACATTGTATTCATGATCCAAAACCACCAGTGAACCTCCACGAGCTTTATATGTAGTGTTTGTTTACCTTAAATCAATATGGTTACGACTAAGTCTAGCTATGTACATGCTTTTCTTCTTTTTAAATACATTTTAATGCTTATATAGAACAAACGGGCTCTCTGTGTTAGAATTAGAAGTCAGAACCATTAGCCAAAAATAATCAGACCTCTGCATTTAACCCATCCGTGCAGTGAAACACCCACATACATGCACACTAGTGAACCCACACACTAGGG
>NC_051213.1:6500105-6525105 GCF_015220715.1 Pygocentrus nattereri
AGAGAGAGAGAGAGAGAGGCAGGGGAGGGAGAGGGAGAGAGGGAGAGGAAGAAGGAGAGAGAGACAGATAGAACAGAGAGAGGGAGAGAAAGGGGGAGAGAGACACAGAATAGAGAGAGAGAGAGAGAGAGGGAGAGGAAGAAGGAGAGAGAGTGGGAGAGAGAGAGAGAGCAAGAGGGAGAGAGATACAGACAAAATAGAGAGAGAGAGAGGGAGAAGGAGATACAGAATAGAGAGAATAGAGGAAAAGACAGACAGAGAGAGACAGACAGAGACAGAGAGAGACAGACAGAGAGAGAGAGAGAGAGAAAACATAGAGAACGAGTGAGAATACATGAAACAAGAGAGAGAACAGAGAGTAAAAGATAGAGAATAGAGAACAGAGGCAGACAGAGAAAGAGAATTAGGGGAATGAGGGAGAGAGTGAATAGAGGGAAAAAGAGAAAGAATAGACAGAATTTGAGAGCATAGAGAGAGAGAATAGAGAGAACGAGACAGGGAGAATAGAATGAAAGACAGAAAGAGAATAGAGAGAAAGGGGGAGTAGAGAGAAAGAGAGAGAGAGAGAGAAGAACATAATGAGTTACAAAAAAGTGGGGCATAAAAAGGATAAAATAAAAAGATTTACAGACAGATTAAAAGAGAGCGAGAATAGAAAGACAGACTAGAGAGATGGGAGAAAACAGAGGGGGATTAAAAGGAGAGTAAAGAGTAAAAGTGAAGGAGTAAGAGAGAATAAAAGAGAGGGAGACAGAATAAAAGCGGGGGAATGAAAGAGTGAAAAAGAGTGAGACAAGACAAAGAGAGAAAGGAGCGGGGGATTAAGAGACAAGGAGTGAAAGAAGCTGAGAGAAGAGTGTGTGAGAGACAGAGAGAGGGAATGAAAGGGGATTAAGAAAGAGAGAGTGATAGCGAACGAGAGAACAGAGAGACTGAGAGAGAATGTGACAGACAGAGCTCACTGCCTTTGAAAGCCCAGGAGGTCAGTGTGGAGGAAGTTGGTCAGCGGTGTGTTACAGAGCTCCAGTACAGAGTAGATTAAGGGGGGAGGGGGGGGGGGGGTTGAGGTGTGTGCTCGTTGACAGGTCTGATTACACTAAGCTGTGTAAAGCTGTAGAGCTGAAAAACAGAGGGCTTCTTTATCTCCACTGTCTATCAGCTCTCTGTTCTATACACATCACCCTGTACACACAGCTGCGGAAATGTGAACCAGCCTTCTCTTATTACATATTCCATCAAAACAGCCATAATACACCTGCAGGAGTTTCCAAAACTGGAGTTTAAAAAAATGACAAAGCTACAGAGAAGTTGGGCCTCCTAACAACCACCTGGAAGACCTGCTAGACCCCAAAACTGCCCCCATGAGATAATCAGCACTGAAAGCTTTGATCTCTGAGAGAGAGGAGAAGATCAAGCTGCTTCAGATCTGAAAACATCCACAGGGGTTTCTGTCCATCCTTCCACTGTGAGAAGACTTACGTTACTTAAAATTGTTATCTGGAGATAATGAGATGAGAGAGAGAGAGAGAGAGAGAGAGAGAGGGAAGAGAGAGAGAGGGAAGAGAGAGAAAGAGAGGGAAGAGAGAGACAGTGAAAAGAGAAGGGAGAGAGAAAGGGAGTAAAGACAAGAGAGAAACATAATAGAGAGAGAATAGAGAGGGAGAGAGAAATAGAGAGCAAGACAAAGGGCGAGTAGAAAGAAACAAAGACAGAGAATGAAAGATAAAGCGAAAAAAACAGAGGAAGAGAGAGAAAACAAAATGAGTTACTAAAAGAACAAAAGAATGAGAGAGGGGCATAAAAAGAGTAAAATAAAGAGATAGAGAGTAACAGAGATATTAAAAGAAAGACAGAATAGAAAGACAGAATAGAGGAAAAGATGGGGGCTAAGAAAGAAAGTGAAAGAGAAAAAGAAAAAGTGAAGGAATGAGAGAGAGCATAGAAAGAGGAGGAGGGAGAATAAAGGTGGAGGACTGAGAAAGAGTGGGAAAAAGAAGAATAATCAAGGGATGAAGAAAGAAGGAGGGAAAGGATGTGAGAGAAGAGTGTGACAAAGAGAGAGAGATAACGAGCAAGACAGAGAGGGAGTAGAGAGAAGGAGATAAGAAGTGATCATGAGCTGTTATCTTGAGATAAGTTAACTATCTTGTGATCTCAAGATTGCAAAGTTGTTTGGGAAACTAAAAGTCTCCGGAAATGAATATTCATACACACACACACACACACACACACTATATAGGTGATGTAACACAGTGGTAAACATGCCCCTGTCCCAACTTCTTTGGAACATGTTGCAGGCATCAAATTCAAAATGAGTGAATATTTGCAAAAAACAACAAAGTTTATCCGTTTGAACATTAAATATCTCGTCTTTGTAGTGTATTCAATTGATTATAGGTTGAAAAGGTTTAGCAAATCATTGTCTTCTGTTTTTATTTATGTTTTACACAACGTCCCAACTTCACTGGAATTGGGGTTGTATATATAATATATATACTGTTTTCTGCCTTACCCTCGTCAGATAACCTGCACTGATTGACTGTTTTGACAGGAAATTAACTCTGACTTTTGTACAGTACTGTACATAAACTCGTGTGCATGAATATATGAATGTGTGTTTGTGCGGAGTATGAGAGAGAATGAGTGTGTGTGGCTCAGCAGGAGGCTTTTATCAGCTGCGAGTTTGGAGAGTCGGTCCGGCTTCAATAATTAAACACACAGACGGAGAAGCTTTCAGACTCAAACCCACACCGATCCAGCCTTTTACCTCAGACTAAAACCAGCTCCAGAACAAAAGCCCCGCTCAAACCCGGCGATCAGCGGCAGAAAATATATTTATCGACGTCCTCTGTATGAAATATTACTGCGTGAGTTCACAGGAGGCGATTCTGAACGATGCAGAACACATTGTGCATTACTGAAGACTGCATTATTGAAGAGTGTGTCAACATCAATGCTTTCTAAATAAATAAATAAATAAACAAAGCAATAAAACTAGAGCAAACAAAGGCAAACAACTAAACCACTGCCTCACCATGAAACCTGGCCGAATACGTGAGTGAAGAATATGGACAATTTGGACGTCCCTTTTTTTTCCCACTGAGATCCCTGTTTTGATTAAGGGTCATTCTACAGAAATGTCCATTGTTGTGTCCCTAGCCTTTAGAGATCAATCATATAGAATGCCAAGCACCGCAGAAGAGCTCGTCTTCACAGTCATGGGTAAAGGGTGAGGCCATATTATGAGGTTAATTTATATATTAAAAAAAAATATGTTTTTCCTGGTGAACAGACCAATAGAAATGGTCCCGGTTTGCTTTCCTTGTCATATATATATATATATATATGAATAATGCAATATGCATTTTATTGCATTAAACACATTGGTAATGCCTTATTGCAATCATAAGGGTACATGATAAGTAAATGAGCCTTTCATGACAGCTGATATAAACCTACTAAACATTTATACAAGTATTCCGATCCCAAATGAGACGGATGCGTGAAGTACCACTTAGTGTAGACGTTACCATGACAACCAGTGTCACGTGACTCCAGTCAGGGTGAGATGAGCAGCAGTGAGCAGTGCTTGTGTTTTTAATTGCTTTAAAATGACGTCAGACTCAGGAAAACGTCCTTCACACGTCCTTATTAAAGAAGGCCGAAAGGAAGACGTCGTGTTCTGAGACGCATAAGCTGGACGTCCGTCCCACCGCCGTCTTTTAAAGATCAGAGCGTGAACTTCGTCTCCTCTGCAGACCAGTTTCTGCTCCGCCGTGTTGAGCGGTATAAACTCTCACTGTGAAGCGACGCACATGCAGAACGGACTGAAACTTTCCGATAGGGAATGTAATCGGATACAGACGTTTACACGGATATTATTCTTCTATTTAACAGATTATTTACAGAATTCCCCTCCTCACTCAATCAGATAGAAATTGTATTCCGAATGGACTCAATCGGACTAGATTATTCCGATTGAGCTATTAGTCACATATGAATGTGGCTTGTGTAACCCTGTATGGCCCTTAAAGATGCACTATGTAAAATTTGAGGAGATCTATTAGCACAAATGGAATATATTAAACAAAAGCATGTTTTCATTAGTGCATAATAACCTGTCGCCACTAATTCGTGTGGTTTTATTAGAATGAGCTCTTTATGTCTACATAAGGAGCAGGTCTTCTTCAAACAGAGGTTGCCATATTGTGTCGTCATGTCTCTACAGGAGCCCAGAAAGGACAAACCTAACACATTTTTACGTTAAAGAGGCAGCTTGTATTTGGTGGTGCTGTAGCTCCAGTTCAAAAGACGTCGAAAAAAGAAGAATCAGTGGTTGCTGCCCGTGCTGGCCAACCACTTTGTGTTGCAAGAATTTTAAGAACCCAAATTTCGACAAACAGAGGATAATATTTATTATTTAGCACAATAAAAAGCAACGTAGGCAGAATCCTCGTAGTCGGAGAAGCGAAAATAGGAAGACGTAATGCAAAATCTACTACATGCTTGGAAAGGGAGGAGTGAGGGAGCGGGATTCAGTTGGCTGCAATGTGCAACCTCACCACTAGATGCCACTAAATCTTACACACTGCACCTCTGAGTGAAGTGAGTTTCGCATTTATTCATACAAGACCTTTATAAATCACAATGACAGTGCAGTCACACTGTACTGACAGGGTTATGCAGAGTTTTTTATGACTCTTAAGTGAAGTGAGTTTTATTTTGCTGTTTAAAAGATGAATCTTAAAAGTACTGCTATAAAACTGAAAAAAAGGGCACTTTATTTGGCTCTAAACAAGCAATCTGTGCAGTTGTTCTTTCATTGTGGCACTCAAAACTCTGCTTTACGGAGTCACGTCTTTCCTTTCTCTCTTGGTGGGGGTGCTACAAGAAATTGCTTCGCTGCACACGACGTTCGGTTCTCACTGAAAGTCTACCGTGATGTAAGATAGCTTCAGGCCATTTTGTCTCGTCCTTCGGAAGGACTTGGGTTAGTGTAGTATATTAAGAATTGCATGTGCACTGGACACTATTACAAAGGTCATCATTTCATCTGTCATAACATGTTATGTCCTTTTATCCACGTGTTATGACGCATTATAATATCTACAAAAACCTGTGTGACTTGACATGTAAGTTGACAAAGTGTCTTATGGGTCTTGGTCTAGTGTGGAGTGCTTACCCAGAGGGGGAGTGAACCCCAGTCTACAGTGTAGAGGGCAGCGGTGTTACCCACTACAATATACCTGAGGAATACAGGTATGTATAGGGTGGAAGCTGTTATAGTTGCAAAGGGGGACCAACTCCATATTAATACCTGTGGATTTATAACGGGGACGTCACGAAAGAGTTTGTCACCGTGTCAATTACAAGACAAAAACTACACCCAACCTGTCCCTAAGCATCCTTACAAACCAAAGAGACTTTATCTGGCGGACACTGCTGGGCCTTAAGTGAGTGTTGGTGGCTGACCATTTGTCAGGGATGCAGAAAGGGGGGATCTGTGGGGCTGCAGCACCCCCCAAGACCTCCGGACTGTTTAACTGCAATTGCTAAAAGTATAAATAAACACAAAGTAAGTGTGTGTGCTGGCTTTAGGGTGGATTGTGTATATTTAAAGGCTGCGGTAGCTGAGGATTGTTTAAGTAACAGTGAGGAGAATCGCTTCCCTCGCCGACAGTCGGCCGCTGCTCTAAAACAAAGGCTGATTTAGGGGACCAGAGTGAACGTGTGTGGAGACATATTTCTGACCCTTTTTCCCCAAAATATAATGCTTTTTGGAGGCAGAGCATGGACAGGTCAGTTGAAGATAGTTATATTTATTTATTTATTTACTTATTTTGAACAGATTCTCAGATAAGGTGAAATTTAGATCATTCCTTTACGGACGACTGGCAACCCAGGCTGCCACAGAGGACGGGCAGATGTGGATATCATTAACGTCTCTCATGAATATCATAAATGAGTGATTGCGGCCATCATAAGTCATTCATTATCATATCTAATTCATGGATCTGAAGAGGAGTACTTAACAATCTGCAAGTGACGGTGACACTGGCGACAGCGGAGTGGCTCTGAAAGCCCCGCTGCTGAATATGTATAGCAGGCCTTTTAAACCGCACCCCATTCAAGTGTCAAACGCCGAGCTCCTCTCCGCTTCAGCCTTTCAGAGGAATGTTTTTCACCACTGCAAAAAAAAAATAATAATAATAACAAAGGCTGGAGAAAAGGCGAAATTCCAAGATGTGCTGTTAGCTTGCGGTCTGCATAGATTTCCGAGACTGAGCGAGGGAAGAAAGGAGGAAGACTATGTGCAAGAAATGGTGGTAAATTAAACAGGTTGCTTTCAAGAAGGCGGAGAAATCAAGCCTCATTGGTTCTGTGCTAATTATCCAGTTAAGCTTCGTTATACTTGTAAAAATAAAGCTAGCTAAACGGTTCTCGTCTTAAATGTACAGCTATAGGAACACCTGGTATAGAATCTCTATATCATGTGGAGGTGCTTTACCCCTTAGAACCTGATGCCTGCACTTTGCAGGTAATTTCTAACCTTCATAAAGGTTTAAGTGACAGACATGAAACGCATATCAGACCATTCAGCAGACCCGGGTCTAACTAGCTGGCAGCAGCTGTGACATCAGCATCAGTAAATTGGCTCAGAAAATCCTGATATGATTGATCTGTTTTAGACAAAGGGTTAAAGCAGTGACATGATTCATTCATCCGATCACTCATGAGACTCTGCCTCACCATCCAGAGTGATTTCATCCACCTGTGACCGTCCATCAGCCAGAAATCCAGCTCCAAGATCACCCAAACCAACTCACTACCGCTATATTAGTTCTGTGCTTTTAGCCTTCATTTTATAAAGAAAGGGTAAAAATAGTGACGTGATTCTCACCAGAGCACTCAGAGGAACCGGCCATCACTAGCCAGAGTGAGAGAACCCAGCTCTGACATCCCACAACCAGAAATACAGCACAGACACACAGCCAGATCACTGTAGCACCTGCTATTAGCTCTCTGCTTTTAGCCTTCATTAAGATTTAGATTAAGTGACCCTTATTAGTCCCACAACGGGGACATTTCACATCTGCTTTTAACCCATCCGTGAAGTAAAGCACCACATACACACTAGTGAGCACACTTGCCCGGAGCAGGTGGGGGTTAGGTGTCTTGCTCAAGGACACCTCAGTCATGTGCTGTCGGCTCTGGGGATCGAACCGGCGACCTTCCGGTTACAGGGCCCTAATCTCCAGCCCAAGACTGCCCCAATATGGCAACAAAAGGGTTAAAGGTTCCTTACCCTCACACATCATTTACAACAATGAAACAGTCCACCTTAAGGTTCTGTAGGGAGCCAAAAGTGGTTCTACGACATCACTCGGAAGAATCCTTTCTGCCATCTTTCTTTGTATTGAGTGACCGATAAACATCGCCGTCTGTCACGTTTATCCTGCAGCGATTACTTTCTGTTTTATGTCTAGTACAGATTTAGTTTTTAGTTTAAGATGATCCAAATTAGAAATTCTCCTCCTGCTTTCTCTGACAGACACACACATTTATACACAATTCAACCCCAGAGCATCTTTTCGTTTATTAACTTCCAGTTAAGGATTCTGGAGGGTCCGAGAGGCTGTGCATGATTCGCTTTTGCTCGTTGGAGCCAAGTCTCCCTCTTCTGCCTCGTTTTAAAAACTCCAGAAAACTGCTGATCCATTTACTATGAGCAATGTGGACATGCACGCTCACCACCGACTCTGGAGGAAGATTTAGATCAATTAAAGGGGACAAAGAGAAAGACCGCAGACACGTTGCTGCCCAGATGCTGTGTTTGATATGATTACACGCTGATTAATCATCAAAATAATTGGTAGATTACTCGATTGTGATTATAATCTGTAGTGACAGAGTTAGGCCGGAAAAGGACAGGAGAGAGAAAGAGAGAGAGAGATAGAGAGAGAGAGACAAAGAGAGACATGAAAGAACGTCATTGAGAATTACTTGGATTGCCAGCAGCAGAAAACGCTAAACCAAATTCTAAGACTGTACTTTAGAGGCGTGGCTGCAGATTTCTATAAAACACTGTCTCCAGAAAGAAACAAGTGACAGCGTAATATGAAATACGTGCAGACGTATAAGCAAAATGCCAGTGCAGAGGAGTACAATGTCCAGCTGGTGCCCTGTGAGCCTGTCCTGTCAGTAGCTCAGTATCCAATAATGTCCCAGCACAGTGACGAGGTGCTGCTGTTGGTGCAAACAATCTCCTGTACTGTTCCTTAATACAGCGGAGCTGAATGAGTCCGTTACTGAAGGTGCTCCGCTGTCTGACCAGAGGGTCATGGAGAGAGTGAATGGGGGAGAATGGGGTGATGCATTGTCCAGGATAAAGGTTTCAGAAGGTGCTAAAGGGCCTAATTTCCCACATTGTGCTGGAATTAAGCACCAAATATTAGCATCTAAGGTTTGTCCTGATTAGGCTGCAAAGAATTTTGTTTGAGAAACATCTGAGACACAGTGTATGTAATATTATAAAGTATTCTTGCTGATTCAGAAAGCAGTCTAGGCTGAAACGTTCCTTATAACTTCACCCTGAATGGGCGGAGCTAAACTACTGTAGACTAAATGTGTAAACGTAAAGGCGCCTATGAAGCTTAGCTTCCAAAGATGGACTGTATTGTTTCAGAAAGTGAAGGAAATGCCCTTTAAATAAAGATTCAACACAATTGCTAGTTGTTAAACCTTTCCTGGCCTGAATTCTGTCTGGAAAACACTACATTGGGAATTTAAAAGGGGGCATAAAAGGGGGAAATTCACTGTAAACCTAACATTTCTGCGATGAATCTTTTATTTCTTCTACGCTTTATAATCTCTTGCAAAATCTCCACTGTGATTGAATATAACATAAATCGACAAATCCACATTCATGATTATCCAAACACAGTATGCATTGCTAGGCAGAGTCATTGAGCTTTCCAAAGGCTTTTTAGCATCTTTAAGTGTACATCAATGAGCTTTTCATTGCTGAGTGGCTTGCTCAGCACGCTCACGATTTTATACAGCAACCTGGTGACAAAAACCTACTGTGAAAAGCTCGCAGACGAACAGCGTTGAGCTAAATGATGCTGCTTGGAGAGTAAGAGCCATGTTAACATACAGCAGGCATAGAAACGAGAGCAGGGGGTCACACTTAACTGCCCTTTTTGTGCTACAGTGCTCGAGCATAGCTTAATGCTTTCTAATCAGCGAGAGAAGCTCAGGTTCACTCGTTATCTCCGCTCTATGGATTTTTCACACACATTTTCAAGCAGTTTATTGACTGAATCAGTCAGCTGTCAACAGGCCAACTGTCTTCTCTCGGCCAAATGTGTCACTGCGGCCCCTTCTACCATGAGTCAACCAGCCTCGTGGGGTTTGGCTAGCGGTTTACTTTCTAAGAAACAATTTATCTGGAAGATCAAAACAGGCGTAGATCTTTCCATCCCTGCTCTCCAGGTCCCCTATCTTGAATCAAGTCGCATTGTTTGCGCTGGTGGTGAAGCAGGGGAGGAGCCGCGGCTGAGGAAGATTACGCTCATGTTTCCTTTCAGAGATCCAGATTTACGTATTGACAGAGCTGCTCACCAGCCTGTTTGGACCAAGGTAAATATTGGAACATCCGCAGTGTTTGTGTGTAAGTCCTCCAAGCCGCTCTGATTGGCTCTGAGAAGGGGATTTAAATCCTGTTCTGAAAGTAAACTGTGGTTGCCTGCTCAACCACAAGTCAACCAATCAACTACTAACATCCTATATGTGGTCATACAGGTTACCGGGTTTACCAGCTCAGCCTTTTTATTCCGGTTGACCTCCCTGTTCCAAGATATTCTACTCACAATTTAGTCTCTCAAGCAGAAGTTAACATCATAAGTGACTGAAGGTTCATATCAGTTTAACCCTAATACACACACAACTTCAGAAAATGTTGATAACTAGTCACATTTCATGGAAACATCAGTTGACCTAATTAATAGATACTCTATGATGAGTTACCCAAACACCAGCCATCCAATCACCATCAGTTCCTAGTGTGTTTGCAAACAGAGGAATTAGACCTCCACATTTAACCCATCTGTGCAGTGAATCACCCACATACATGCACACTAGTGAGCACACACACTAGGGGGCAGTGAGCACACTTGCGGTGGGTAGTCCTAACTATGATGAGCAACTGGGGGTTAGGTGCCTTGCTCAAGGGCAATTCAGTTATGTACTGTCAGCTGAGGGGATCGAACCGGTGACCTTCTGGTCACAAGGCTGGTTCCCTAGCCTCCAGCCCACGACTGCACCAGTATAACCACCAGTCACTAACAACCAAACAATCAGCCCTAGTCAAAACACCAGTCAACCAAACATCACTTATCAAAACACAAATCAAACAATCAGCCCTAGTCAAAACACTAGTCAACCAATCACCAGTCCCCAAACACTAGTCAACCAATCACCAGTCCTCAAACACTAGTCAACCAATCACCAGTCCCCAATCACCAGTCCCCAAACACTAGTCAATCAATCACCAGCCCCCAAACACTAGTCAACCAATCACCAGTCCCCAATCACCAGCCCCCAAACACTAGTCAACCAATCACCAGTCCCCAAACACTAGTCAACCAATCACCAGTCCCCAAACACTAGTCAACCAATCACCAGTCCCCAAACACTAGTCAACCAATCACCAGTCCCCAAACACTAGTCAACCAATCACCAGTCCCCAATCACCAGTTCCAAACACTAGTCAACCAATCACCAGCCCCCAAACACTAGTCAACCAGTCACCAGTCTCCAAACACTAGTCAACCAGTCACCAGTCCCCAAACACTAGTCAACCAATCACCAGTCTCCAAACACTAGTCAACCAGTCACCAGTCCCCAAACACTAGTCAACCAATCACCAGTCTCCAAACACTAGTCAACCAGTCACCAGTCCCCAAACACTAGTCAACCAATCACCAGTCTCCAAACACTAGTCAACCAATCACCAGTCCCCAAACACTAGTCAACCAGTCACCAGTCTCCAAACACTAGTCAACCAATCACCAGTCTCCAAACACTAGTCAACCAGTCACCAGTCCCCAAACACTAGTCAACCAATCACCAGTCTCCAAACACTAGTCAACCAGTCACCAGCCCCCAAACACTAGTCAACCAGTCACCAGTCTCCAAACACTAGTCAACCAGTCACCAGTCCCCAAACACTAGTCAACCAATCACCAGCCCCCAAACACTAGTCAACCAGTCACCAGTCTCCAAACACTAGTCAACCAGTCACCAGTCCCCAAACACTAGTCAACCAGTCACCAGTCCCCAAACACTAGTCAACCAATCACCAGTCTCCAAACACTAGTCAACCAGTCACCAGTCCCCAAACACTAGTCAACCAATCACCAGTCTCCAAACACTAGTCAACCAGTCACCAGTCCCCAAACACTAGTCAACCAGTCACCAGTCTCCAAACACTAGTCAACCAGTCACCAGTCCCCAAACACTAGTCAACCAATCACCAGTCCCCAAACACTAGTCAACCAATCACCAGTCCCCAAACACCAGTCAACCAAACACCAGTCCCCAATCACCAGTCCCCAAACACTAGTCAACCAATCAGTCTCCAAACATCATTAGCCCAAACACCGGTCAACTAATCGCAAGTGACAGAAACATCATTTAACCAATTACAAAACACCAAATGACCACTTACTCAATGAACAGTTACCTAAACACCAGCCATCCAAACACCAGTCACCAAAAGAGTAGTCGACCAATCACCAGTCACAAAAACACTAGACATCCAAACATCATTAGCCCAAACTTCAGTCAAATAACGACAAGTGAAGGAAAAGATCCCAATGACCAGTCTCCAAAACAACTGGCAATCACCAGTTATTCATTCACCAAGCACCCAATCACCAATCATTCAAACACCAGTAAAACAGTATAAACACACAACAAATATAACAGAGACTACAACAGATTTTTTGAGAAAACATATGATTCCGGTAAATCTGCAGCGTTAGAGCTCGGCTCTGGCTCTAGATGTCGGCACACCCATAACCTACAGCTCTAATGTTTGTGCCGGCTGTGTGCTGCCCACAGCCTCAAACCTGTGCAGTAATTCACCCGACTGTGATGTCCGCATGGAGGCTCGTGAAGCCGATCATAAATGAGTTCATTACCGCACACAGCCTGGGACATAATAGGCAGGATAGAGAAAGCGAGAGAGAGGGAGGACTCCTCAGCCAGGCAACGAGGAACCAGATGGAGTTCAATTAGAGCCATTATTACTCATAACAAGACATGTGAATACTCTTCAGAGACTCAGGTCAATGCTGCGCATCTATCTACACGTCCACAGGGAGCGAGATCAGCTAAAGATATTGATGAAAAACATTCATATCCAAAATGCCAGGGGTTTAGATCAGCCTGTTAGATTAGCTGTATTATTCTGTTTATTGCTGAACACATAATAAATGACTTTTTTTTTTCCCATGTTTCTCCCGCTGGTTTTCTAACAGTGAGGCCCTTCAAGATTCAAGCACAGAATGTGTTTATTTTTCCCCAAACAGAGAACAGTAAAGTGTCTGTTTGTTTGTTTGTTTATTTATTTATTTATTGCTCTTTTTATTTTAAATCAAAGCTGTGCTTATCTCGAGCATTCCCACTGAATAGGGCGACTGCTGCTTTGTTGGAATGCAGGCAATGTCAGCATGAAAGCTGGATTTCATGGCTGATCACTTACTCGCACAGATGTGGAGCAAAATAAATAAATAAATAAATAAACTAAATAGTGGCCAGTATTTCCAGTTGGTTCGTGGAGGAAGGAGGTTTGACACGGTGTCCTGAAGCCACGCTCTGCTTGCCAGTTCAGAGGGTCTTAAGTGGCATCAAGGCAGTGACACACAGTCAGCAAATGTGAATGCATTGGTGAGAAGAGTAGCAATAAGCCACGAGAGGCCATACATTACTGCAATTTAACCACGGTGAAGGGTGTTGTTAGGCATGCCACAAAGCTGAGTTATGCTCCCCTCTCAGTGATAAAACCGCAGTAAAGCACAGCCTCAGGTGGCTTATTCCTTTTATAAAACAGTGGCCAACATAACATATAAAATACATCATTTTTCAGAAAATAATTTATTATTAATAATCGAGATAAACAAGTATTCCGAGAAGAAATGCAGTTTAGTAGAGTGCGGCTTTGTTGCCAAGTAACCATGGACCACCATGGACCACCATGGACCAGAACGTTCAGTTCGTGAACTTTTAAACTTTTGTGAAATAGCAATGAACATATGACAACACAGCACTGTTTAATGCAAAAGCCTTTGCTTTATAGGTACTTTTTTGTCACCAAATCACCACCACAAGTCTTCCTGAGCTCCAATCCAGTGGCGCCCCTCTTCTCAATCTGGGGCCAAATCTCAAACGGCTCCCTGCTCCCTACAGTGCACTACATAGGAACTTAAATCAGCCCAAAAGAGCAAAATACAGCTTTGAGACACATCCCCACTTGATAAATTATGCACAATTTGAGTGTAGAGGCTAGAATTTCTAAACATTCATGACTAGCACACTATTTAGGAGGTAGAGAGCCATCTGGGTTTGATGCGACTTCAGACTAAAGATTAAAAGAACCTTATTAGTCCCACAACAGGGAAATTTTACCTCCGCATTTAACCCATCCATGAAGTGAAACACCACATATACACTAGGGGGCAGTGAGCACACTTGCCCTGAGCGGTGGGCAGCCCAATCTGCAGCGCCCGGGGAGCAGTTGGGGGTTAGGTGTCTTGCTCAAGGACACCTCAGTCATGTGCTGTCGGCTCTGGGGATCAAACCGGTGACCTTCCGGTCACGAGGCTGGTTCCCTGACCTCCAGCCCATGACTGCCCCTACGTACCTTTGAAGTGTGTAATCCAAGTGTGATATTTTTTAGACGTACATACTGCTGTTTTACAATTAATCATCCTATAAATACTTTAAGGAGTTGTTTATGCTTTTTGCAGGGGTAACTTGCACATCTGTGAAGGCACCATTAACGCTGAAAGGTACATACAGGTTTTGGAGCAACATCTGCTGCCATCCAAGCAGCGTCTTTTTCAGGGACGTCCTGCTTATTTCAGCAAGACGATGCCAAGCCACATTCTGCACGTGTTACAACAGCGTGGCTTCGTAGTAAAAGAGTGCGGGTACTAGACTGGCCTGCCTGCAGTCCAAACCGTCTCCCATTGAAAGTGTGTGGCACATTATGAAGCACAAAATACGACAGCGGAGACCCCCGGACTGCTGAGCAGCTGAAGTTGTACATCAAGCAAGAATGGGAAAGAATTCCACCTACAAAGCTTCAACAATCAGTGTCCTCAGTTCCCAAACGCTTATTGAGTGCTGTTAAAAGGAAAGGTGATGTAACACAGTGGTAAACACGCCCCTGTCCCAACTTCTTTGGAACGTGTTGCAGGCATCAAATTCAAAATGAGTGAATATTTGCAAAAAACAACAAAGTTTATCCGTTTGAACATTAAATATCTCGTCTTTGTAGTGAATTCTATTGAATACAGGTTGAAAAGGATTTGTAAATCATCGTATTCTGTTTTTATTTATGTTTTACACAACGTCCCAACTTCATTGGAATTGGGGTTGTATTTCTATAGCACATATGTTTCCGGCTCAGCTTCATCAGCGTACTCGGTGGTCCATATGAGCAGCATGAGAGCCAAAGATTATTCCATTAGCAGCAAAAGGTTTTTTTTTTCATGCCATTGCATAGTAACACACAATTCGGTTGTTGTGAGGTGGTCATAGCTGTGTATATCATTGATTTTACAACGGCTTTGCATGTGGCTCAATCAGGACCATTTTAGGACCAGAAGATGACGATGCACCTACGTTCTTAAAGACATGGTTCAGTAAAAAAGCAGAATTGACGCACTTTACAGATGCAGTCAATAGTCACCCAAGTCTTTTTTGTAAACAGATTCCCAAAACGTCTTACAACTCACTCAAAGCACGTCCACATGTCTTCATTAAGGTAAAACCGTCAGTGTAGGACACCGAATACCTCACAGTGAATGATAAACACTATATAAAATACGGACGCTACAGACGACGTCCACAATTTCTGTTGTTTGTATTTATAAATAACTGATAAATCTTTCATTTTCAAAGCATATCTATACACAGAAAAACAAAGTGCAAACACAATCTGTAGCAACCGTATGCTAGTGTGTGCACACAGAACAGAGGGGGAGTCAGAATTCAACGCCTGTTGTTCAGCTACACGGTTACGATTAATGAAGATTATTAATTAAGATCATTAATGATTGTTGACTTCTGCTGTGATGATTATCGATTTCCAGCATTTGTTATCAATATTAGCATTGCAGCTCCAGCGCTCACCTAAAGACACAGACCTCCTGGTGTAATTGGAAAATGGTGCAAATGTGACATTTTCCACCAATCACTGATTTAAAAATAACCCAAAAAGGGATCTTTGGTGTAATGCAGGCCCGGCATGGACAAAACCATTCTGCAACACACTGTCTTGTCAGCTTAATGGGTTATATATTTATAAAGCCACTGGGATTCAAGGCTCAGAGTGTATTACAAGCAATTTTGCCAAGGCCTTTGGTACTGTCGACCACCCAACAGCAGTTTGTAGTCTTCTAGACCTTGGAGTAAGACGAGGCCTGGTACCACAGATCAGCAGCTTTATGACTGATCGCTGCCAAAGAGCGCAGTACCAGAATGACTGGCCATATATAACCTGTGGAGTCCCTCAAGGAACACTAATGGGTCCCATTATTTTTCTCATAATAATTCATTAGTAAACTAAGTATAAAACAGAAGTATAAGATCCTGCATGTAACACATTTAAAGCATCCACCTGTACTACCAGCTTTGCCCATCAATCAAAACAACTGGGATGTCCGTCATGTTATAAAAGTCTTGGAGCTCACCTTCCAGGATGACTTGTCTTTAGCTAAACAGGACGTCTTAAGAAATTAGGTGTTCTTGTTAAGAAACTGGTTTCCTTTTATACAGGCTGTGTGTGCCTGTTTTGGAATATGCAGCTCCAATCTGGCATCGCTCCCTTTCCAGAGCTACGAAAAAAGATCGGAACAGCTTCGTAAAAGAGCCTGCAGAATTATTATATGCTGAAGGTACACAGCTTATCCAGACGCATGTGGTTATTTTTCTTTAACTGCCCTCTTTTACCAAGAGATTGCCAAAAAACTGACCTTGTAGACTGGCTACCTCCCCTCGGACTAGAGATTATGGGCTGACAAACAGGGAACTCAAACAAGCTGCCTACCAAGATTCCAGATTCCAGAGAAAAGAAGTCTAGTGCAGGAGTCGGCAACCCAAATGTTAAGAAGAGCAATTTTGTCCTGTCAAGAAAAAACTTTGAGAGCCACAACGTCCATTTTTATGTCCATTTTACCATTTCTGTTGTAAATATGTCTCAGTATGTGCCAGTGTAGGCTAAAAAATATAACAGCAAATGCAGACTTACTTAGCCCTGCTTTAAGCTTCAGCTCAGCTATAGCTGCTTTTCTCACATCTCCAGCAGGAAACGTTTCCACAAAAGTAGAAGTTTCTTGTAACAATGTCTCTCAACGTTTGATATTTCTATGAGGCAGAAGTCGCACGATTTACTGCACCATTTACTACACCATTTAAGGTGGAACGGAAAATTCAAACAAGAAGCTGACATCAGTTTCACAAACTTAGTGTTGGTCAGTTTCTCATAGCAGATTAAACATGTGAGGAAACCAGCTGGAGTGAGTATAAACACAGATAAGTCCATTCATCTCCAAACTGTCAACGTTCATCTTAAATCCTTTTCGGTAGGTACTAGCCAGGCAAGACTGTCTGCGTTGCTATGGTGACCAGGGGTATGCATGCCAATCTCCAGGGTTAAAGGGTGAATTAGCAGTTCTGCATTAGCGCCAGCATTTAAAACCATTTAAATGCTCTCTATGACACGGTGATGAGACACAGGAGCTCATTCAGTGCAAGACTCATTCCACCGAAATGACCACAGAGCGCCACAGGAGGTCATCCTTACCTGTGGCCATCAAACTCCATAACTCCTCCCTCAGTGTGTGATTCACTAAGTGTGGTTCATCTGTGCAAAACTCAATACCAAACTGTTCATATGGGTAATAATAATAATAATAATAATAACATTGTGTGCCAAAACTCAGAGGTACAATAATTTGAACTGCTTTATGCTATGTTTCATATTTATTATCACAGTCACCGCCACTTTACTGTATTCATAAGAACTTAAATCTTGTGATCAATAAAGTATTCTGATTCTGATTATTGTTAAAACTGTGTTGAACGATCAGCAAAGCTATTTATTCAGCTATTTATTCATTTATATTTGTTAATTATTTTCATTTTTAACTGGTTTAGACACCAGAATAGCTGAAATTTCTTAATTCTTATTTAGTTTGCTTATTTTAGACTTTTTAGGTTTACACAGTACTGATGGAATTTTTGACAACTGTTCTTTGTGATTTCTTCATTTATCACTTATCACATCATGACATTTTATCATATATATATATCCTTACTCTGTCTGCTTTGCTAGTGGATGTACAGCTATTGCCACCTAACCTGAACAGCCTGAGATTTAAAAGTACCCAGATTCATTCTGAGTATGATCTCCAGCAATGCCACAGCCATCCACCGGTGGGTGGGATGATCCTTCCTCTCCTCTCTTCACGCACCATAATGCAAAAGACCACAGGTCTCTATTAATTAATGTAACACTACTGGCAGTTAGCATTCTCCTCCAAGCGTGTTGAGCCGTCGATGCGTCAGCAGCAGTTTGGAAGGCATGGTGGCGCTTCATGTGCTAGCCTTCACTCTCCCAGCTTGGTAGCACCGTGTGGGAGAAAAAAAAGGGGTAAAAAAAAAAAAAAAATGGCCCAATGTTTCCAGATGAATAAAATATATTAAGCCAACACCATTCCTGCCAAACGTGAGTGAGCTGGCAGACAAAACTGTGTTGATGTAAGATATTTTATTCATGTGGAAATGACACTTTAATCAGCATTAGAGACACTTCGCTTCCGAGTGACTGATACAGCCTGAGCCGTGCCTCTGACAGACCAGACGAACGGCTGACACGAGATCAGATGGGCTGATGAATCTCTGGACCGGTCCCGTGGAGCCCCACTGACCGGCAGGTCCCAGGTCAGCCCTGAGCACACACTCTCTGGCTGAGAGCGAACAGAGGGCGCCAGCAGGGGCCGTGTTATTTATTCATCCACGAGCCACAGAGGAACTGTAATTATTTACCTTGGACCATAAAATCTTCAGCTGCCATCTGCTACATGTCACGGGTGCCGTCTTTCCCTGCCGTCTTAAAGGGCACATCTTCAATTATTTTTCTAAATTAGTTCGCTTAAAGGGCCCATACCCTACATTTTTCTTAGTTTTACTTTTTTAAGGCACTTGTATGGTTTATTGATATAAACGTGAATGCACTGCGTTTTGTGGCATCACAGAAAGAATTAATTAAAAACAGTCTCTTGTTGCAGACAGATAGACACACAGATAGATAGATAGATAGATAGATAGATAGATAGATAGATAGATAGATAGATAGATAGATAGATAGATAGATAGATAGATGGGAAGAAAGAAAGAAAGACATAGATAGATAGATAGATAGATAGATAGATAGATAGATAGATAGATAGATAGATAGATAGACACACACACAGACAGACAGACAGACAGACAGACAGATAGACACACAGATAGATAGATAGATAGATAGATAGATAGATAGATAGATAGATAGATAGATAGATAGATACACACACAGACAGACAGACAGACAGACAGACAGACAGACAGACAGACAGATAGATAGATAGATAGATAGATAGATAGATAGATAGATAGATAGACACACACACAGACAGACAGACAGACAGATAGACAGATAGATAGATAGATAGATAGATAGATAGACACACACACAGACAGACAGACAGACAGACAGACAGACAGACAGACAGATAGATAGATAGATAGATAGATAGATAGATAGATAGACACACACACACACAGACAGACAGACAGACAGACAGACAGACAGACAGACAGACAGACAGATAGATAGATAGATAGATAGATAGATAGATAGATAGATAGATAGATAGATAGATAGATAGATAGACAGACACACACACAGACAGACAGACAGACAGACAGATAGATAGATAGATAGATAGATAGATAGATAGATAGATAGATAGATAGATAGATAGACACACACACAGACAGACAGACAGACAGACAGACAGACAGACAGATAGATAGATAGATAGATAGATAGATAGACACACAGACAGACAGACAGACAGACAGACAGACAGACAGATAGATAGATAGACACACACACAGACAGACAGACAGACAGACAGACAGACACACACACAGACAGACAGACAGACAGACAGACAGACAGACAGACAGACAGACAGATAGATAGATAGATAGATAGATAGATAGATAGATAGATATTGCAGTGTTACAGTAGCAAGACGTATGCTTCCACATAAAACCTCATATCTTCAAAACGGTAAATTTACAGGAGAAGGCAAGAACATACTTTACTTTAATGGAAGCCAATGGAACCAGACCCCCCCCCCATTCATCATGAAATTTATGTCAAAAACTGAAAAACAACAAAAACTGAGATAAAAGGTTTTGTTCTGAGAGCAGTGATATATTAGCCAGAAATAAAAATAGGACTAAAAACAGACATGAATTAGACAGAAATAAAAAAAAAGATAAAAAGTAGACATAAGTTAGAGTAAAAGTTAAGAGTGAAGTGTGAGAGAAAATTATATGAGTAAGTTTAATCTACTTAATGTTGATTAAATGCATTAAATAAAAAAGTCCTTTGATAATTTTCTACATACTTTAAATATAGTATTGATGTACTTAGGTAGGCCTCTTTTTTTCACAAGTAGTGAGCAGCCCTATTTGAAACAATGTTTTCACACTAAAACCAAAAAAAGTAAGAAGCGAAGGAAGGAAATTCTGCATTGGAAACAGGCGTATTTTAAAATGAGAAAGAGGAAGGCAGGAGCCCGTTCCACTATTAAGAGACGGACACGTCGACTTATTTAACGCTGCAGGTTCGCGCTCGCGCCTGACGTATCGTTCCGCTCAAATAGAATAAGATCAATATTCACCCGTCCCTCTCATTTCCTCCGAGTCTCCTGAGGGAAGAATTACAGTTTTACCGCTGCGGAAAATCACTTTGGTGTCAGAGCCATGCGAGAGAATGAATCATGCCACCTGCCAAAAAAATGAAATAAAGTAAAATCCATAGTGCACATTTTTCTTATCCTATCAGCATCGCCGTGGAGGGAGAAGAACAGTGAGCGGGACACAGCCAAGGCTAATTTCACATGCCAGAGTACAAGCAATTATGCTTCTTATCATGGGGCGAACAGCGCAGTCGGTCTGCGTTAATTAACACTGGAGCTGTCCCCGTGTTTATCAACCCTCAGTAGTCCTGGGGTCTTACTTCGAATCTGTATTTACACATGGAATTCCACAGTGAGTTATACAATGAAGCACATTTAGATCAGGTTTATATTCTATATGGAAAACTCTGCGGAGGGTGGTGCGGACAGACCGGGGTCCAGCTCCCAAACCTTTTGGATTTATACACCAGCCGCTGCCTGAGCAAGACCAGGAGGATTCTAAAGGACTCCACCCACCCAAGCCACTGTCTGTTCTCACAGCTGCCGAGCGGGAGGAGGCTCAGACGCATAAAGTCCAGAACCAGCCGGGAGAGAGCTTCTTCCCCCGGGCCGTCAGGCTGCTGAACAGCCAGTAGTGCTGGCGTATCAGTCTATAGACCCGTCGCTGCACCTCTGAGTCATCATCTCCATGGACAATCACCACCTCATCCACACCAACAGACTCACTCTGCTCCTCCGCACCTTCAATCTAGCAGATCTGTACTTACACATGTAGACTGACAACTCTCTGTATCCTGTACAGTCTGGAAGATTCGATATCCGTGTCCGGTCCCTGAGGACCTGCATCTCATTTATTATCTCCCTCAGACTGACTGCACATACGGAACGTGGACAGCGGCAGTTTTATTTCATAACGTATTACTGTACAAGTGTAAAGTGGAGTAGTGCCAGACTAGTGTGCATTGTGTATATGTGTATAATAAGAGTCAGTGTGTGTGTGAGTGCGTGTGAGTGTGTGAGTGAGTGAGTGAGTGAGTGAGTGAGTGAGTGAGTGAGTGAGTGAGTGAGTGAGTGTGTGTGTGTGTGTGTGTGTGTACTGTTGCTGTCGGAAGAAAACCTTGTATCTCCATTTTTGCTATTTTTCAGTTTTTGACATAATTTGAAAGCATCTGTTACTCTTTACATTGTTTGTAAATTTTGTGATGAGAGGCCTAAAAGAAATGACCCAAAATGACATGGGAAAAATTCTGGTTCCATTGATTTACATTGAAAGTGAAGTAGGTTTTTTCCTTCTCCTGTAAAGTTACTATTTTGGAGATACAAGGTTTTCTTCCAACAGCAGCGATATACATATATATATATATATTTTTTTTCTTCTTTCAAATCATAAATATCAGCTCTTCTACTCAGAAACAACGATGGATTGAAAGAAAGAGAAAGAAAGTGAAAAAAAGAATCTGCACTTTCCACACAATACGTACTTGTTTCAATGAGTTATGAGAGCGAAAATGATGGGTTGTTAAAGTTAACTCGTTTATCCTTGGGTTTCAGTCATGTGACTTTTCTGTTGTGGCCGCCCTATTTGGGACCGAATTTCTGGCTTCCCTGCTCGGCACAAACGTAACTAGAGGTGAAAGGTGGCTAAAATTACTCTCCTTACTTTGGAAGAGAAAAAACGTCACCTTGCCAGAGTCGATAAAACAGGATGAGATCGTTACACAGTTTCTCCTTGAGCTCCTGGTCCCACTGAAACTGGCAGAAAGCTACCAAGTTTGTGTTTTCCTGATATTTATATTTATCTCATACTCAGCCCGTCTCCCTTTCCTGGAGTCTCTCAGAGCATATAACAGCACAGAAGCCCACCAGCTCTTCACGTCAGGGTGGGTAAAGGATCCCATGGTGTTGAATAAAGAGGAGAAAAACCTCCCGTCACAGGAGGGAAATGACACCAGCTAATTAACACAGATGTGATCAGTGTAGACCTTTAGAGAACTTTAGCTGACGTTAACAGCCGAGAGATAAACAGTCGTCCCCCTAACGGAGCTGCAGACCCCCGGTATAACTTTACTCTCTGTTTCTGATTTAAATGACGTCTGAATGGAGAAACATAAACGTTAAATATCAGACTGAATGTCGTGGGTCAGAAAGCGACGTCGTGTCTCGACAGACGTGATTCTGTAAGTTTACTAGTGCAGTTAGTTCAGAGTTCAGCTCCAGTCCTGCAGCCCCTGCACGGCATAACTGTGGTTTCCTGGTTAAAACGCCTGATATTATCAGCTAATCGATCCCTTGTTGAGCTGAACGAGGTGTGAACAGCAGAGAGAAACACTGAACTGTGCAGTGCCAGAGCAGCGGCTCCAAACCTGGAGTGAAAGCACTGAATTAAAGGTCTGTGTGTCTCGTCGCTCAGCTTCACGTCTTGCAGGTGAATCGTTCCTAAAGCACAGCTAATTAAACACATTGCACAGCACAATCACCTCCTGACTCACTCCTCAAAAGACTCTGTTGGACAGTGCCCAGGAGAACCATGGATAAATCAACAAGCAGCAAACTAACAAAAGCAACAGCAACGTGGAGATAGCCAGTTCCCCTCAAGAGCCTCCAATGTAACACGAATCCAAGAGCTGTGTGAACGTCGGCGAGATGCTACAGCAAAGTGGACTGGAAATGAATTTAATTTAATTTCCAGTAAAACTGCTATTAAGAGCAATTTATTCATTTTCAGTATTTAAAAGGCTTAAGAGCTGAATACAATATCAAACACGATCAAAACTCTAAAAAAATCTCTCTATCTCTCTATCTCTCTATCTATCTATCTATCTATCTCTCTATCTATCTATCTATCTATCTATCTATCTATCTATCTATCTATCTATCTATCTATCTACTTGTTTGTAAATTGAAAAAGATCATTCTTTTGGGTCAACTCTGAGGAAAAGTAAGGACAAATTTCACAAATCGCCATTGATTAGTTGAGGCGTTTGATCCTGATAAAATGACTAAGCGCTTTTATTTATCTGCTCTCAGTCAAACTGTGAGAGTTACTGTTGGTTTGTTTGGGTGGGACTGAAGCTGCAGAGTATCAGACATTCAGAGTTTCAATTAGAGGAAGAAAGCAGGGTCTGATCCCTCACTCCCAGATTTAATTGCAGGAGGTCGATAAGTCTAGACAATGAGTACGAGGGCACACCAACAAGGGCGAGACAAACACACAGAAAATTAAAAATAATAGATTTTTAAAAAGTAACAAATGAAATATATTAATGAAAGTTGTAGGACTGGTAGATGCCGCCGGTTTCCCTCTGCGTCTCTGTTGCTAAACCCAGACCACAGATCCACAGAAGGTGATGCTAAATTTCCACCAACAAAGGCGTCAAAATACAGTCTTCACAACAAACAGACGAACGGAAATCATCTGTTTTCAGCTCAGCTGTCATCACTAGCCTGGTCACGTCATCCTTTTCTTCTTCCTTCTGTCTTTTTCTCTGTTATCCTCTCTCAGTTCTACTCTCTCCCCCTTTCTCCTCTCTTTCAGTCTCCATCATCCCTCCTTCTCTCGCTTTCTTTCTCTTCCACCTCCATTTCTCTCTCATTTCACTCTCACCCTGTTTCCCCTTTTCTCTCTCTGTCCCTCTTTCTGCCTTCTTTACTCTCTCACTCACTCTTCCCTCCTCCTCTTTCTCCCTCCTCTTCTACTCTCATCATCCCTTTTGCTGGTCTCTCCTTCTCTTTCTCTTTCTGCCCTTCTTTTCTCTCTCTGTCCCTCTTTCTTTCACTGTCTTCTTTCCAATTTTCCTTCCACTCTATCGCGATCATTTCTCTCGTGTTACTCTCTCCCTCTTTCTCATCTCTCTCTCTCTCTCTTCATCTCCCCTTTGAGCCTCATATCAAACACCGTATTTTTCATATCTGTCTTGTTCTAATGTTTGTAAAGAAACGAGAGATCAGAAATAAAGTGAAAGAACAGATTGTGCAGTGTGTTATCAGCATGACTGCTCTCCGAGATCCACTTCATTAAAAGCCCACACACACACACAGACACACACACGCAATCACACGCAATCACACACACACACACAACCAAATGCACAAAAAAAACAACAACAAAAACACTGTCAACAAACAAACCCGGCTGAGGAGGAACATCTGACAGCGCTCTCTGAATTCAATCTTAGACTTTTCTGGTTGTGTTATTTCCCAAAAGGATCACCGTGACGGTTTAGCAGAGTGTCAGAAAGTGATGTAGCAGGAAAAACAGGACGAGTTCAGAGCAGCAGCCGCAGCCGCAGCCGCAGCTGAGGAACGAGAGAAACACAACACAGACAAACTCACAGCTCGCAGAAGAACAGCACGACCTGAACTTCATTAATCAGCTCTGAAAGACACCAGCGTGATTCTGAGAACACACACACTGCACACCACACACAGCTCACCATACACACACTCCACAAACACACACACTGCACAAACACACAGCTCACCATACACACACTCCACAAACACACACACTGCACAAACACACAGCTCACCATACACACACTCCACAAACACACACACTGCACAAACACACAGCTCACCATACACACACTCCACAAACACACACACTGCACAAACACACAGCTCACCATACACACACTCCACAAACACACACACTGCACAAACACACAGCTCACCATACACACACTCCACAAACACACACACTGCACACCACACACAGCTCACCATACACA
>NC_051213.1:6535105-6570105 GCF_015220715.1 Pygocentrus nattereri
GTTACATCAATGTCTATAGTTGAGGTACATCTTTTTCAGTTACACTTGACTAATTTCCATGGTTACACTTTTGTTACATGTGGTTACACTCATATTTCCCTGATTAAGATACACTCATTTCCCTGGCTGGACACACTAATTTCCATGGTTACACTACACTAATTTCTATGGTTATTCTTTAGCCATTTTCAGGGTTACAGTACATTCATTATCATGATTACACTACATGCATTTTCCTAGTTATGCTACTGCAACTTCCATGGCTACACTACACCCAATCTGGTATTTTTAGATAGCCAAGGCTACATAAACAATTGATTCTGAATTTGCAATCAGAGTGAAATAATTTGGCTTTTTATTGTCATAAGAAAACGTCATTCACGTATTGTCTTTTGGCCTTCATTACGTTTGAAAACGCCACCTGTTCTTTCCATCAGTTGTACATTCTTTAAGTTTCTCTAACAAATACAAGGTTTAGAATGTTTCCACTGCTTTGGAGATACATGTTTTATTACAATAGGTGGAAATAGGTTAAATATTACATGTTTAATGTTAAATATTAGTACACAATGTGCATTTTTTGTTCTTCAGTGAACGCAAGTCTACACACAGCATGACGGTGTCTTAGACCGACTGAAATGAGTGGATTGTGTCGGGATTTACCGAAATCACATCACCTCAAACAAAACAAAACTGCTTCTGAATTAAATCAAAAACCATTGCTTCACCCTCTGAATTGTAACTAGGACAGTTTCTCAATCACTGATCTCTTTAGAAGCCACCAAATTTTGGTTGGTGACAGAAGTGCACATTTGAACATAGCAAAGGAACAAATGACTGCAAATGTAAACATGTAATTTATGTTATTACATTTATATGCTGTAGAAAAAGGATGATGATGACCCCAGAACTCTACGAGTTTGCGAGCCTGTTGTATTCTGCTCCATCCTACGGAAATGTGCGCTGCTGGGTAATGCGGCCTGCACCCTGAGAGCAAGCAGCCTGTAGGCCACTAATTGGCAGTGAAGCTCCAGGAGGAGCACAGTTGCAGAACCCAAACTGAGCCAACTTTTCCTGTCAGACTCCGTAAAACATCTGATAATGATGATGCCGAAGTTTCTTAGCTTTTCACAGTGTTAATTAGAGCTACTGTTTGCTGCACAGACCAGGAAACTGTGGCCCTAATTAACATCTACTTATGACATTTTGCACTGGGCAGTACGGCACAGCACGGTATGTTTACAAATCTGAGCACAGAACTGTCCACACCCTGGTCAGGCACCTGTGTCCGTATCCCATCACATAATACAACTAAGTAATGGTCTGACCTTCCAAGAGGTTAACGTCAGCAAACGTTAAGTGCGTTCTCTGTAGACGACGTGTTAACTTACCTTCACTTAGAACATCAATAAAATGTCATTTAATTTGGTGCCACAGACGACTGTATGAGTGAATGTATGGGTCGTATGTGTGTGTGTGTGTTAATGACTGCTTCCTCCCTCTTTCCTGCAGTGTGTGTGATGGAGTAGTGAATGTTGGCAGCGCTGCTGGAGCTTCTCCTCACTCTGCCTCTCTAACCTTCTCTGTCAGGACTGAGGAGACACATACACAGCCCTGCATCTCCCACACACTGCTCTGCCTGCGAGGAGCTCAGCTTTACACTCTGCTTTCAGCCTCATGGCGTCCGCTAGCTTTACTATTATTGGCCTGGGGCCCAAAACAGGCCTTGTGGAAAATGCACACATATTTCCACGCTCTGTACGGCAATTCTAGCAGCAGGCTTCACTCACACAGCGTCAAAATGCTCACTACCAGTTCCCATTGTTCACCATCACCCTCAAGCTTTTACCAAACTTGGAAATCTGCATTTTGCAGCTCGGCACCAGCGAGTTGGAACATGCTGCTATACATTACTGCCCAGCTCACTTTTAGATATTATTTCCTGCTTTTAAATTTTGGCCTTGGCATATCACTTCAGAGTTCAATCAAAGGGCTGAAGATTCACTCATTTCTCCTTTAAATTTGTCGCAAGGGGCAAACTGGGGTAAAATTGGGGAAAAACTGTATAGTGTGGGCCCAGCTTAAGCGTATTTAAAGGGGGCTTTTCTGTTTTCTCCCTTTCCTTTAGTGTGTTTTGTAGCTTTTAGTGCATGGACATGGTCCGCAAACTTACAAAGCTCAAAGTTTCACACTAGAAGTCACACTAGTCGGAGAAACTCTTTTAGACGGAGCAACCACTTTTCTCAGCCGCCTCAATGGAATTCCAGCCTTTTTCCTTTGTTCCAAGATGATACAATCTCGTACCACAATCCTTACTGCCCGCCTACCGGCAAGCTTGGCACACAGTCACACAAGAGAGCTAGAAAGTAAAACCTAAAACGTCCTGCTCCACTCTGGCTCCTAAAGGTGGATCTTGCTATACCCGACATTCCTGATCAGACTCTGGCTCAAAATGATTCGGCAGAACCAACAATACTGGAGCTTTGTAGCTTTTAGCGCATGGAAATGGTCTGCAAAGTTACAAAGCTCAAAGTTCACACCAGACAGAGAAACTCTCTCCCATTGAAACCACTTTTCTCAGCCACCTCGTTGGAATTCCAGCCCATTTCATTTCTAAAAAGATGACACAATCTCATAACACAATCCTACCAGCAAAGCGAGGCACGGCCTCACGCAAGACAGCTACAGTGTAAAGCCTTAGCACTTTGAAATGTCCTGCTCCAGCCTGGATTGGGAAGATGGGTCTAGTCTTGTTCTACCTGACTTTTACGATCAGACTCCGGCTCAAACTGATACGACAGAACAGACACCACTGTAACAACAGCCACAGCAGGGTGGGGCGGGTATTTGTTGCAGGATGCCGCTCTGGTGGTTGACCAATCGCAACAGAGTGGCCAAGCTGATGAATCGGAGCACTCTGGGATCGTCAGGAGGCGGGGCTTAAAGACACAGGAGCTCTAACAGAGCATTTCAGACAGTTTGAATGCACAAATATGAGCATTTCAGACAGAGGATGAATGCATAGTATGAAAAAATGATTTTTTTCTTTTTTTTGGAAGAATAATGAAGCATGAATAATGAAAATATTATGGTGGTGGTGTGTTAGTGTGTGTTGCGCTAGTACGAGTTTTTAAAAAGGACAATGAGCGTAGAAACAAGGAGGTGGTCATGATGTTATGCCTGATTGGTGTACATGAATACTGCAGGTGTCATTTCAGACCATCACAGTATTATGATGTTATCATCTCCATTTGGCATCCCCCTTTGTTTCTCGACACTAGATACGCTCGTCTACACTAAAAGCGAGGCTCTCCCTCAAAGAACTCCAAGTTATAAAGCTTTGAACAAGTTAATGAATGGAAGCATCAGGATCTTTAGCACTTCTTCTGGGTATGTGACACTCCAGAGGCAGGCTGGGGTTCATTAAAGAATATTCAACATTGATACTGATTCCTTAATGACACTTTAATACCTTTATTAATACTACAGAGTAAAAGTGGACGTGGTTTAAGCCAGAAATGAGCGTAAGGTAGAAGTGAGAGTATTACTGACTGCAGTTGATGTGAGACTCATAAAGAAGCACTGACATTAATAATGTGCATATAAGATGTAATAATGACAGCCAATCATCAGTCTAGATTTAGAAACGAGCATGCTAATTGGGTCACGGATGCTGATTAGGCTGACTACTTATTGAAATATGGTATTGAATAATATTAAGTGTTTCTATTAAGTAGATCAGATAGCACCATTAGAATATTAAACTTTCATAGCCAGCCCTAGGCCTGCAGATTTAAGGCCTACTTACAGGAAAGATTTATTTATTTACTTATTTTTCACCCAGAGTTAATCTTATACTGCAGTGTTCCAGCACTACACCGTTAGAAATAAGGGTACATTTTTCCTTCATTAAGGTACAAACAACGTAAATGTTCCCTCAAAAGGTACAACGGTGGTTTTAAGGTCCAATTGTGTACCTTAAATAAGTTTATACACTATATTTTCAAAAGTATTCGCTCATTCTTAATCCATAGGGTTTAATGTGATGTCGGTCCACCCTTTGCAGCTATAACAGCTTCAGCTCTTCTGGGAAGGCTTTCCACAAGGGTTAGGAGTGTGTTTATGGGAATTTTTGACCGTTCTTCCAGAAGCACATTTGTGAGGTCAGACATAGATGTTGGACGAGAAGGCCTGACTCACAGTCTCCGCTATAATTCATCCCAAAGGTGTTCTATGGGGTTGAGGTCAGGACTCTGTGCAGGCCAGTCAAGTTCTTCCACACCAAACTGGCTCATCCACGTCTTTATGGACCTGCTTTGTGCACTGGTGCTCAGTCATGTTGGAACAGGAAGGGGCCGTCCCCAAACTGTTCCCACAAAGTTGGGAGCTTGAACTTGTCCAGAATCTCTCGGTGCTGAAGCTTTAAGAGTTCCTTTCACTGGAACTAAGGGGCCGAGCCCAATTCCTGAAAAACAACCCCACACCATGATCCCCCCTCCACCAAACTACACTGGGCACAATGCATCAGACAAGTACCGTCTCCTGGCAACCACCAAACCCAGACTCGTCCATCAGATTGCCAGTCGGAGAAGCGTGTTGTTCCCAATCACTTCCACTTTGTTATAATCCCACTGACAGTTGACTGTGGAATATTTAGTAGTGAGGAAATTTCACGACTGGACTTGCTGCACAGGTGGCGTCCGATCACGGTACCATGCTGGAATTCACTGAGCTCCTGAGAGCGATCCATTCTTTCACTAATGTCTGTAGAAGCAGTCTGCAGGCCGAGGGGCTCGGCTTTATACACCTGTGGCCATGGAAGTGATCGGAACACCTGAATTCAATGATTTGGATGGATGAGTGAAGACTTTGGTCGCTAAATTTTGGAAATATAGTGTATTTGTACCTTTTCTGTTGGCAAGACGGGGTGTGTGGAGTCACTACAACTTAGAAAATATAATTTAATGGATTATTATAGTTATTTTCCTTGACTAAAAGTACTGAGATGTACCCTTGAGGATTACACCCCCAGTGACAGTTCAGTACCTTTTAATAAACAGTTGAAGCCATAGCTTTTTCCCCACTAACACAGATTCCCCATACACACATTACCTTTCAAACACATTAAAAGTTTTTACAACAACATACGAGTCAAAGTTTTTTGGGTTTTTTTACTTTTGTCACAGAGCAGAGACGTTCTCTCTTTGCAACAAGCGATTTCCTCTTTCATGGTGCAATGAAACAACAGAAGCCTCATCACCCCCTACACGTCCTATAGTGGTTTGCAATCTGTCATTATGAGCACAGATATGCACATATACTTTTTTCCATCACTGTCACTGTCACTGATGACCAAGAGACTTTGTCAACTGTTTGCTTAAGTCCTATAATGATGTAAAAAATAATAATCAAGACATTTAAAATAGGCATTTACACAAGAATGTACATTTATAAATCAAATGTTTTAAATATATTATTAAATAAAAACATCTATGCTTTTAACACTGTTAACTCATTTTTTTTGTTTGCCCCTTCAGACTCTAGTAGTGCAGGCTGAAACCCAGCTGCAGCGTGCTGGATGATGATGATGATGATGATGATGATGAAAGCCTTTATTGTCACAGTCACCAGAGTAACCAGCGAAATTTTGATCAACCCATCCAAGCACATACAATATGACAAGGGTACAATGCTAGGGTATGTTGCTAGGATAGAATCCACAATTCAAATACAGCTTATAAATGATGAGAGGCCACAAAACACGGAGTTGAACCCTCTAAAATAGGAACTTTACAGGAGCAGGAAAAAACACTTTACTTTTAATGCAAGTCAATGGAACCAGAATTTTTTTCCAAGTTATGTTGGGTCTTTTCTTTGTCAAAAAAGAAGGAAAACACACACACACACACACACACACATATATATATATATATACTGGAACTAAGGGGCAGAGGCCAGCATGTTGCATGTCCCACCCATCGCATATATATATATATATATATATATATATATATATATATATATATATGCGATGGGTGGGACATGCAACAACTGTTGCTCTCACTAGACATCCCAAACCTGCTTTACAGATGGGAAAAAAGAGCAAATCTGACAAAAATGTAAAATCACAAATGTTGATTAATAACTACACCAAATAATCCAACACTTTATATAACTCAGAGAGACACTAACTTAATTTAAATAATTGTAACTGCTTTATACCTGATGTTTCATATTACGATCACAATCACCGCCACCTTACTATATTCATAAGTACTTAAATCTGGTGTACATACTGTAAATTCTCTATATTGTCTTAAATTATTAGTAAAGTGTTTATTTTTACATAAATGGCTGCAACTGTAACAACTGCAATTTCCCCCTGGGATCAATAAAGGAATCTGAATCTGACTTTCACTGCCCCACAACTAGATTACAAACATCCTCTCAGACAGCAACAGCACCAGCAATGCACAAGTTCGATAACCTTCATAAGAAAAGAACAACTTCCCTCTTTCAGTGAGCAAGTGTGTTTTCTGTGTTCGTCCACTACGTTTGTAAATCTCCCCTGTGTGTTTGTGTGTGTATGTGTGTGTGTATATGTGTGTGTGTGTATGTGTGCATGTGTGTGTGCTTGGCCTGCTCCGAAAGACTGAAATATTAACCATCAGCCTTTCAACCCACTGTCTGTTGTGTTCTTTCTCCTTTTCCTGGGTGCTGTTAGACCCCTTGCTCAGTTTGTCCGGGCCTGTATTGCCCGAGGCTGCACACGCACCTCCGGCTCACACCTGGCCTGCGCAGGACGTGTGGAAGCTTCCAGTGGGGGTTAACCACACATTTCTGGGGTTTGGGGTGAAGGTTGGAGAGACACGGCGTGAATCTAGAGAGACTCAGCAGAGAGAAAGCAGTGAAACTGATGCTGGTCAGTTTGAGGTCAGGCTACTCATTTCAATGCTGATGCTCATTTCAGTTTTCAGTTGCCTGATTTTCTATTGGTCTTTACTTTAAACCCTGAGTTAGCGCCGCCGTTTAGCGATGCTACTCAAACCTAAATATATAATTACATACTTAATTACACAAGCATTTAAAAGTTTGGGATCACTCATCATATTAATAACTGCTGTGGTTTTATGTAATAATAACTTATTCACTGGAACACTAAGCACTTATGCCAGATGATAAACAACCCACAGTCATTTTTTTACTCGCTACTATTTGATCACCACTTCTTAAATAAGAGGCACTGCTGATATTGAAGGGCCCAAGTCATATTTTTCTTCTATTGTTTCCAACGTCTCTTTATGCTTTATATTTAAACAAGCTGTCTGTTACTGGGCCTAGGAGACTGGTATATGCAAATGAGATATGTTCTGACTGGCTGCTATGTATTCTGCCTCAATCAGAAAGAACTCAGAACTAAAACACTCCTTATAACCTCAATGTAAGTGGGAGGAGCTAAACTACTGTAGCTTGAATAGGCAGATGTATGTAAATGCAGTTGTTTGACATCACAAAAACAATGAAATCAAAAATAACTTTGTGCTGAAGTGTAGTTTGCCCATACTGACTGTATTGGGGACTGAGTAGTATGTTAAAAGGGACGTTTTCTGATATATTGCCCCTTTGAAGCTAACTTATATTATACGTTCTTTTGCTAAAACTCAAAGAAGTAGCATTACTGAAATAGAGAAAAAAACATGCTAAACTATGGTGAGTGTACGTGGCTATTAGTTGGCCTATAAAGCCTGAAGTAGTAACTTAACAGCATTGGATTTTGTTCTTTGGATCAAGTCATACGTCTTTATATATTAACGTAACACACATAGAGGCTCAAACAATGTCCAGCTTGATGTTTACGTCTCAAAATCAACACAATATTGTTGAAGATACCAGATAATTCACTGCCATTCTCAGAAGACATGCCTTTCACCAGTTTTGACTGAGTTCTCTTTGAATCTTCTTTTTTCCCCCATCATCAGATTCATCAGTCTGGGGAAGGGGGCTAAAGCACAACCCACATTACAAAATATACTTGTGCATGTTGTGTGCAGTTACACATTTCCACCAGAGGGGTCTCCAAATCTCCAAAATGTACATAGTGTAGCTTTAATGTTATAATAACCAATGTCAGCCATCAATGAATCGTCTAAAGCTCAGCTCATCTAACATTTCTTTACAGCCAGAAATGTTGAACCATATTATATATATGATATATCATATTGAACCAATATGATGAACCATATTAGAAATGATTTTATACTTGTATCTGCACAAAATGAGTTACATAATATAATAAAAAAGTAGTTCCAGGCTTTTGAACTGTACTATACATTGTGATATTATAAAGTGTGTTTATTTTTAAGCAAAAGTAAATGTCGACTTTTTTCATAACTGACATTATTGACGGCTGATATAAACATTAAGCTTCTTTTCTTTATTTAGTTCATGTCTGCATTTATGTCTTTTTCATTGCTTATATCATGCAATGATAACTCAGTCATTCACCACTGTTTTCCATGTATGAAAGATGTGTTACTAATGGTTGTTGATTATTATTATTATTATTGTTCCTTATCAGTACGGGGGTTTGTAAGCACTGCCTTGCCTTACTGAAAAGGAGCTGTTGTAGAACCAGAAGAAAACAAGACCCAGAAGCGTAATCAGGGCCCAGTAAAGGATAGCAAAGACATGATGACACGACGCAGCAGGCACAGTCATTCAGCAGAGCAATGTGAACAGTTCTAGGACATTTCAACCCCAAGATCTCCAAACGCTCCAACAGGGGATGCTCGCAATGTTCTCGACTCAACTGATGTAATCTATTCATGTGAACATTTTGCACATATTTGAACCAAGTAAGCTGTTTTCAAAGTAGTTACGACAGCATTTGTGTTTACAGGTGGAAAGAAAGCCAAGAGGAAAGTCACTGTGGCAGATCTGCAACGATTCAGGGAGAAATCCACTGCTTTTTAAAAAGCCCAGATAGCTTTACATTGGTGGTGACAGGAACCAGGGGGCTACAATACAAATATAGACATTTCATTCACTATTCAAAACCATGTTTTAGGCCAGAATTTGATTTCAAAATGACAGTTAAACAATATCTCGGACATCAGCCGGAAAATTCATAACCATAATTCATGTAATGGGTCATTCCATGGAAATGGCACATTTTGAGTCCTCATCTCCTCTTTAGGTGTATTTTATCTACTGGGTCACAAAAATCTATATTTTAACAGCTTTACACATACATTGAAATATCTCCTTTAATACAGTGTATTTTTTTTATTTGATCTTTTTATGAGAACTTTGTTTATTTATTTATTTTTGCTGACACCACCTATTTTGTCATGTCCCTCATGGCCTTCAACGAAAGTATACTTAGAATATACCAAATACAACTATAAAAAAGTCCATATATTTTGATGTCAACCTAAACAACTGTCTGTGTTTAATTGTTTGTGATATTATTTTTCAAAATTAATAGATAATTATTTATTAAAATCACATTATTTAGTTCTGTACCTAAGTAACCCCTCAACCCCGTAACACAAATGAATCTCCCCCACAAAAACAATGGTATGATCCATATACATCAAGAAGTGACATCACTCAAGTCTTTTGGACAACAGGACAGCAAAGACAGGCAAGTGGCTTCCTTCTTTTATTTAATTTTGGTCATTTATCTTGTGATATTGTGGTCGCCAAACTCAGTGACTCAACACCGTCACATGAAAAAAAGATAGAAAACTATTACTTATAAAAAAAGTTTTTTTTATTTCAAAACTATATGCTAATTCTGAATCTCATGCATGCCATGTGCTCTCTCTCTATATATAGAGCAGCGGCCATTTTGTGCAAAAATCACAACCCCGTCACACTCGACCCCGTTACATGTTTGACTGTGAGGTTTACATATCAATGATACATTTAAGCAAAGGATTTGAAAATGTCAAAGTCCAATTTGAACCATTCTAGTGGAATGACCCTAATAACTTTCTGCAGAGGCGGACGTCGGGTTCCTATCACCACCACTGTAAACAACTCTGACTCTGTGAGTTTCCCTAGAGCAGAGCATCACACCAAACCACTGTGAATGCCTTTACATGTTAAAGTGTTAAGTGGTTGGTTAGTCTAGTGGGTAACACCTCTGCCTTCTACGCTGTAGACTGGGGTTCAGTCCCCCACCTGGGTAACCACCCTACACTATACCAATAAGAGTCCTTGGGCAAGACTCCCAACACCACCTTCGCCTACTTGTGTAAAACGATCAAACTGTAAGTCGCTCTGGATAAGGGCGTCAGCCAAATGCTGTAAATGTAAATGTTAAAGAGTTATATAGAGATCAGAGCTATGAGAAGCATCCATTCGGTTTTGGCTTTATCGTCTCACAAGGATAAAAAAAACGGGTTTGCTGTCAGGGTATCACAGCTATACTGTGCTCTAAAACGCAAATGTGCTAAAAACACATGTAAAAAGAGTCACTGGATCATACATAGTATATTTTATGATTTTGGTCTTATTTTAGATATTCATGCTGTAGTGTATGTGTACTGTATATATGCTGCTGTCTCTGAATGGACCAAAAGCAATGGCCCAAAATGACTTGAAAAAAAGTCTGGCTCCATTGACTTGCATTTAAAGTGCGGTATGTTTTTTCCTTCTGTGAACTTACCATTTTGGAGATTTAGGATTTGTTCTGACAGCAGCCAGATGCTGCTGTAACACCTACATTTCCCACAAAGGTCTAAATAAAGTGTTATCTTCTATTGTCTTATCTTGTGCTGTCTTATCTTCTCCATGCACGAAGCCAGAACTAGTTGCATATTCACTCCCTATCATATTTACATGTCCTCGCTGTCAGAAAAGAACAAAATGAATCATCCAAAATGGTACGTTCACAGGAGAAGGAAAAAATAACCCCCAAAAACAAACAATCTCATAAAAACGTATAATAAAAGTTAAAGAAAAAAGGACTTTTTTACCAAGAAATTTTGCAGCATTTTTATTGGCCCATTCATGATGATTTTTTTACACAATGTTAAGAGCAGCTGGTTTTTACAGGTTAAACAAAAAGGCAAAAAATGACCAAAGTGGAGACACAAGCTTTTGTCCCGACAGAGACAATGTGCATTTACGCTGGAACAAGTGATGCATTCAATCTGACTTGAATTAAATATGTACATGACCATCTCCAAGTCTGAATCATGTAAGACACTTTTTGGCTTAAAGACTTACAACATGTGCAAACCGTGGAAGCCAAACTGATACTAAGTACCCAGAGAACCTGTAAGAATCTACAACCCATCAGACAAGAGCTCCATCAAAGCTTCTACCAGGTAATTCATGAAAACAAAATGAAAACCATCAATTAACAACAAGACCGCTCTGAAGCTTTTTAAAGCTGTTGTGCTCCATCCCTGGAAGTCTTTCGCAAGTTATAGAAGGAATAAGTAGAAAAAGAAGAAGAAGAAGGAGGGGAAAGGAAAGAAGAAGAAGGAGAAGCAGTAGAAGAGCATCTTTGCACAGTATTTGCAGCTCCAGTGTATTTATATGCACTAACAGAGCTGAATAGAGACGCGTGCATAAAGAAATCACTCCTCTACCTGCTCCTGCTGCTGCGCTGCTTTGGCTGGAGCATTGGATTCCTTTGCCGTTGTCATGACGAGCCGCGCTGCTGATGGTGCGCGGAGCGTTTCGGACCCCGTGTGTGTTTGCCGGCTCAAAATATGTGAGAAAAGGGACAAAAAGGGTTCTTGGAGGCAGCAGAGAGAGCACGGCTGCGTCAAAATCCCAGCGAAATGTTGAGAGGGGAGAGACCCTCAGTCTGTCTGAACTGGAGAGAGAGGAGAGTGAGTGTATGTGAGAAAAGAGAATAAGAGGCAAAGAGCAGGAGAGAGTGAATGTGAGAAAAGAGAGCGAGAGACTGTCACTGCAATCGTCAGCGCAAGCTGATAACTGCCTGGCAACCACCACCGGCAACGGGGAGAGAAAGGGTAAGAGAGGGAGAGAGAGGAAGATGGAGAGAGACGGGGAGGGAGGGGAAAGAGAGAGAGAGCGAGAGAGAGAGAGAGAGAGAGAGAGAGAGAGAGTGAGAGAGAGAGAGAGAGAACACAGCGATGTTTGGAAGCTACTAGTCTTGGCCTCAGTCGCTCCTTTTACATTCAGTCATATGCAAAGGTTTGAACACTGTTGATCAAATTGCAAGGCCTGTTTGGTTGATGTGAAAACTTAAATATGCTTAAAAAAATTCTGCAAATTTTAGTGCATAATTTCTATTTTCTGCTGAGATTAACATACTGGGAAAAACTAAAGCACAAATGTAATGTGCCATAACTTTTGCACAGGCCACATATGTTTTATTTTTTCTTTCAGAAGTTAAATTCAGGAGACAAACTGTAATTGTGCATTAAAATACAGGTCAGATGACTTGCGCCTAAACCTTTGCATACAACTGCATCTACTGCATGTTGGCCACAACTAGCTGTCCATTCCAGTTTGACTGAATCTCCATGTATCTACCCGAATCTCCATGTGTACACACTTCTGTGCAGCTCATTACATCAGTCTGACGAGAAGCAGACGTTTTCAAGCAGTTGCACAACCTGCAGAGTCACTTGGAGCAAGATACAGACGCTGGATTGTACAAAGACTTCTAAATTCAGGTTATCACATCTTTTTCCCCCAAATTTATCCCCAATTTAATTGTATCCACTTCCACCTGTTAGTTAAGACTCCCCCAGCCACACGCACCACCAGCGCTAGGAGGGATGAAGCTAGTACAGACCTCCTCCGAGACCTGTGAATCAGCACCACATCTTTTGGAACTGCCGCTCACGTCATTGGCAGCTGAGCGCGCTTGGAGGAAAGCGCCAACCGCCAGATCTGTTACGTCAGCTAACATACGCCTGCAATGACCAGCATCATACGGAGTGATGGGGGAGAGGGAGGGTCATCCAACCCACCCAGAGAGAACGAGGCCAACCGTGTTCTCTTGGGCTCCAAGCTACGGACGGTGTAGCATCAGCAGGGATGGAGCTTGTGATCTCCTGACGACAGGGCCTATGCTTAGATCAGAGGTCACTAATAAACAGACTGTGGTCAGAGTCCGGAACCAGACACTGTCCTATGCAGACTTGGACCTATAAACGATAAACTATGGAGAATGATTTAATTTTGACGGCGTGGTCCTATTTTTATCGCCGTAACTTTTCTAGCCTTTACGGTAGCTTTATCAGCCCAGGATACTCAGCGACCAATCACACTCATTGTAAATATGACACTTGATAATATCACAATATTAATATCACACACAGCCACTCAGATCTGTGCATTACGATGAGCACTGAAACTTGAGTGAGTGCCGCACACAAAGGGCAGGGATGAGGAGAGAAACAGCAGTCAGATAAGAAAGTGAGCCAGATTATTTCACATGGCGTGATCTAAAAACAGAAAACTGAGAATAAATGTTGTTGAAATATCACCGAACTGGACTTTATTTGATTTGACATTCAGTTGTTGACTGTATAAGATGTTAATATACCTACTAGGCTACTCCAGTAAACAGTATATGGCACTGAGTCATGATGCAAGTTAGGCATTATGATGTTCTGAACCTTCACTTGAGGAAACTTTCTTTAGTTGCACCTTTTAGAATTTTAATTAAATACCCCTGGCTTAGATGGTTGCGCCACTCAGGATCCCCAGGTCATTACATCTTAAAAACGGTTATTCAAGACTTTCCTTTGAAGCATTTCATAGATGTGAAGTGACATATCCTTGCATGTATTTATTTTGTAGCATAAACCTCTGCATTAATATGACTAAAGCCGTCTGTCCCCGAGGAAAGAGACATCTCCTTAATATCTCTGCAGTTGTTCCTAGACGACAATGAGATCAGCCAGAGTCTCTGCTCCCCTGAGAAAGAGAAAGTAATCTCACATTGAGGTTTAGTAGAGCTCTCAATAAAGCCTCACAATGCGCTCAAATTATCCGAGATAAAATCTCTCCTGAGTCTCTTTTTTGCATAATGCTATTTCTCCTGAGGAATCTGAGCCATTAAAGAGCAACACTTGAGCAATACATTTCTCTCCTGGGGTGGCTGTTTATTTTTCTATCTGTCAAACAAGCCTGTCAAAGTAGGTAGTCCTTGGCCACTTGGACTTGGACAACAGGTAGATATCTAGCTTGTGAGACTAGGAGGCTACAGTCTTTTAGGCCAGCGGTCCATAAGTCAGTAATACTGAAACTAGAAAAATGAAAAGTGCTAAACAGGCACAAAAGTAAATAGACAAAAATATTAAAAATATCACTGATATGTCAAAACCAAAAGCAGCTGTTCTCCTTTACTGAATACAAAAAGAGCCTTTTAACTTTCAATAGCCTATGAATGTATTGTTCTACCTAAGGCTGTGGTCAAGACCTTAGCCTTTTCCAAGTCAATACCATGACCTGTTGAGACCAAGTCAAGACTGACTCCAAATGAAAGCAAGAACGAGTTAAGATCAAGTCCAAATGAAAGCGAGACTGAATTACGATGGAGTCCAAACAGAAGGAAGACTGAGGCAAGACCAAATGAAAGACAGACCAAGTCCAAATGGGAGTGAGACCATGCCCAAATAAAAGCAAGACCAAGTTAAGGCTGAGTCCAGATGAGAGTAAAGCGGAGTTCAGACTGAGTCCAAACAGAAGTCAGATTGAGTCAAGACCAACTCCAAATGAGAATAGAGCCAAGACAAGATCGACTCCAAATTAGAGCAAAACAAAGTTAAGGTCCAAATGAAAAAGAAACCAAGCGATGAGACTGAGTCAAGACAGAGTCTAAATGAGAGCGAGACTGAGTCGAGACAGAGTCTAAATGAGAGCGAGACTGAGTCAAGACGGAGTCTAAATGAGAGCGAGACTGAGTCGAGACAGAGTCTAAATGAGAGCGAGACTGAGTCGAGACAGAGTCTAAATGAGAGCGAGACTGAGTCGAGACGGAGTCTAAATGAGAGCGAGACTGAGTCGAGACAGAGTCTAAATGAGAGTGAGACTGAGTCGAGACGGAGTCTAAATGAGAGCGAGACTGAGTCGAGACAGAGTCTAAATGAGAGCGAGACTGAGTCGAGACGGAGTCTGAATGAGAGCGAGACTGAGTCGAGACGGAGTCTAAATGAGAGCGAGACTGAGTCGAGACGGAGTCTAAATGAGAGCGAGACTGAGTCGAGACGGAGTCTGAATGAGAGCGAGACAGTGTCGAGACAGAGTCTAAATGAGAGCGAGACTGAGTCGAGACGGAGTCTGAATGAGAGCGAGACAGTGTCGAGACAGAGTCTAAATGAGAGCGAGACTGAGTCGAGACAGAGTCTAAATGAGAGCGAGACTGAGTCGAGACAGAGTCTAAATGAGAGCGAGACTGAGTCGAGACGGAGTCTAAATGAGAGCGAGACTGAGTCGAGACAGAGTCTAAATGAGAGCGAGACTGAGTCGAGACGGAGTCTAAATGAGAGCGAGACTGAGTCGAGACGGAGTCTAAATGAGAGCGAGACTGAGTCGAGACGGAGTCTGAATGAGAGCGAGACAGTGTCGAGACAGAGTCTAAATGAGAGCGAGACTGAGTCGAGACGGAGTCTGAATGAGAGCGAGACTGAGTCGAGACAGAGTCTAAATGAGAGCGAGACTGAGTCGAGACAGAGTCTAAATGAGAGCGAGACTGAGTCGAGACAGAGTCTAAATGAGAGCGAGACTGAGTCGAGACGGAGTCTAAATGAGAGCGAGACTGAGTCGAGACAGAGTCTAAATGAGAGCGAGACTTAGTCGAGACAGAGTCTAAATGAGAGCGAGACTGAGTCGAGACAGAGTCTAAATGAGAGCGAGACTGAGTCGAGACGGAGTCTAAATGAGAGCGAGACTGAGTCGAGACAGAGTCTAAATGAGAGCGAGACTGAGTCGAGACAGAGTCTAAATGAGAGCGAGACTGAGTCGAGACGGAGTCTAAATGAGAGCGAGACTGAGTCGAGACAGAGTCTAAATGAGAGCGAGACTTAGTCGAGACAGAGTCTAAATGAGAGTGAGACTGAGTCGAGACAGAGTCTAAATGAGAGCGAGACTGAGTCGAGACGGAGTCTAAATGAGAGCGAGACTGAGTCAAGACAGAGTCTAAATGAGAGCGAGACTGAGTCGAGACAGAGTCTAAATGAGAGCGAGACTGAGTCGAGACGGAGTCGAAATGAGAGCGAGACTGAGTCGAGACAGAGTCTAAATGAGAGCGAGACTGAGTCGAGACAGAGTCTAAATGAGAGTGAGACTGAGTCGAGACAGAGTCTAAATGAGAGCGAGACTGAGTCGAGACGGAGTCTAAATGAGAGCGAGACTGAGTCAAGACGGAGTCTAAATGAGAGCGAGACTGAGTCGAGACAGAGTCTAAATGAGAGCGAGACTGAGTCGAGACGGAGTCTAAATGAGAGCGAGACTGAGTCGAGACGGAGTCTAAATGAGAGCGAGACTGAGTCGAGACAGAGTCTAAATGAGAGTGAGACTGAGTCGAGACGGAGTCTAAATGAGAGCGAGACTGAGTCGAGACAGAGTCTAAATGAGAGCGAGACTGAGTCGAGACAGAGTCTGAATGAGAGCGAGACTGAGTCGAGACAGAGTCTGAATGAGAGTGAGACTGAGTCGAGACGGAGTCTAAATGAGAGCGAGACTGAGTCGAGGCAGAGTCTAAATGAGAGTGAGACTGAGTCGAGACGGAGTCTAAATGAGAGTGAGACTGAGTCGAGGCAGAGTCTAAATGAGAGTGAGACTGAGTCGAGTCCAAATGAATGCAAAACAGAATTAAGACAGGAAAAGTAAAACCTTTAAATTAGTGAAATGAACCGTTTTGAAGAATGATGCCACTCATTTGACATCAAGAACCCTTCCTGCCCCTTTTAGATGTACGTTCAGAGGAGCTCCTCCTGTTTTAAAGGGACTGTTAGTAGAGATGATAAGCCTGCAAAACGCTTCACCTCCAGAACGTCTAACTGATTAGAGTCATTTCTCTATTTTCTTCAAATTGCAGAAGCAGAGCCTGAGATGAACAAAGCATGCCGAAGCTCCGCTCCAGTTCACTCCGCGAGTCAGTGCACACTGTTGATGGTTAAAAGAAAGATCTTATTTTAACTGTAGCCTAGATTGAACTCCTACTGCCGCAGCCTATTATGTTACACGAAAACAGACAAGCTTAACGTCTACATGCGTCACAATGACAGCAATAAAAAGAAACTATGTTTTGTCTATGTGTCTTTATGAGCGACTGGTTTAATTATCCATCACTCTGAATTTAACATCATGGACGCACCTGTCAAAAATATGCGTAGCCCAGGTGTCAAAATTGCTATTATTTGACTAATTGCTTGACATTATTAGCACCAGATTGTGCTGTAAAAAGACGCATCTGCCAAGATTTAAATATTAAACAGGCAGATCATGCAGACTGTCCTGCTGCTAGAAGAAGATACTGAATTCTCTCTTTTGTTGTGGACCACTGTAAAAGCATGTGCCCACCAGCAGCAACCAGAAGCCCTCAAGATCGAGACTGTGATTTTTAGGGGGTCACAGTTCAGCTGTTTGACCCGAGTGTAGATGGAGCGTTCACACCTGTCAAAACGAACCAAACTGAAGAAAAAGTTCAACTGGTCTGCAATAAACAGGCTGGTGTGAAAGCTCCCTAAGCGAGAACCGAGCGGCCTACAGCAAAAGCAGATGCCGCAGTTTTGTGAAACACTCGCGCCGCTGACTGGTTCTAAATGCTCTCCAGACAAGAGCTACCCGGCCTCAAATGAATGGCCTTTCCAGCACCCAGGGAAATTACTGCATTTCCCTTCCTCAAATTAAGTGAGCATGATAACGTATGCAACACTACGGAGCGCCGCAATGCCAGAGTGGAAATTAAACGACTGGGGAAAAAAGGACGTGTTATACTTGCAAGTAATTTCTTTGTTATCAAATGCTTAGGGGAGGGCGCCGGAGCAAAAGGCCTGTTTCTTCCCATTCCGGATAAAAGTGTGGCGTAATTAATTTCAGGACCACGTTCAATTAGGCGCCAAATATTTCAGGGATGATTTGAATTTATACTCTCTTTTTTGTTGTTTTTCACCGAAACTGTGAGCGTGGAAGTGTAATGAGCTACTTTTGTTATTCAGCAGTGCAAATGTTAATTAATTAGGGTTACTCTATCATCCTCTCTGCGCTTCTGTACATTTCTTTTATTGAAGGAGATTCAGAAGTGTGTGCACAGATAAATTATTATGCAGGTCTTTGGCTTTTTTGTGTGGACTAATCGAACTATCCATGCACGCCCCGCCCACAAATCTGCTCGTTCATAACTGCTGTCGCTTGGTTGGATAAGATTTACAAAAAGCCAATATGAGAAATAATATTTATTTTGTGTGGTAATTAATCAGACTGTTAGAGACAACTAGAAGTGTGCATTTCCTGAAGACAACGCAAAATGTTTGCATAGATTAAATGGTTCCCACTTCCTGCTAGGTGGTTGCTATGGTGTCCAAGGAGGTTGCTAAGGTGTTGCTAGGTGGTTGCTAAGGTATCACAGGAAGTTACGATGGTGTTGCGTAGGGTTTGTCATTTTATCCCAGCTGGTTGCTAGGCGGTTGCCATGGTGTTCCAGGTGGTTGCTAAGGTGTTGCTAGGTGGTTGCCACGGTATCCAAGGTGGTTACTAAGGTGTTGCTAAGGTAGCACAGGTAGTTGCCATGGTGTTCCAGGTGGTTGCTAAGGTGTTGCTAGGTGGTTGCCACGGTATCCAAGGTGGTTACTAAGGTGTTGCTAAGGTAGCACAGGTAGTTGCTATGGTGTTGCTAGGAGTCTGTTATTTTATCCCAGCTGGTTGCTAAGCGGTTGCCATGGTGTTCCAGGTGGTTGCTAAGGTGTTGCTAGGTGGTTGCCACGGTATCAAAGGTGGTTACTAAGGTGTTGCTAAGGTAGCACAGGTAGTTGCTATGGTGTTACTAGGAGTCTGTTATTTTATCCCAAGTGGTTGCTAGGCGGTGGCTATGGTGTTCCAGGTGGTTGGTGAGGCGATGTTAGGTGGTTGCCATGGTATCCAAGGTGTTTGCTGTTCTCACTTCCTGCTAGGTTGCTAGGTGGTTGCTATGGTATCCAAGGTGGTTGCTAAGGTGTTGCTAGGTGGTTGCTAAGGTAGCACAGGTAGTTGCTATGGGTTTGTCATTTTATCCCAGGTGGTTGCTATGGTATCACAGGTAGGTGCTAAGATGTTTTTAGGTGATTGCTTTGGTGTCCCATGCAGTTGCTAGGCAGTTGTCATGGTGCATTAGGTGTTTAAGTCTTTCATAAGGAGGAGCTAGGGGTTGTTTAAAATGAATGGGAGTTTATGAGAGGAAGGAGGGATGGGAGAAAAAAATGACACACAGACGAGTGCAGGACAGCAATTGCTTTGCGATGCGCCATGATAAATAGATGTAGTTTTCATAGTGGCTGTTAGTGGTGGTGGTGTAATCCAGCTAACATTAACACAGCAGCCAAGTTGTTGCTTCCAATCTGACTTCACCCTTAAATGGGCTGGTAACTCAACTGTAAACTGTAAAGACATGACTTGATGATCATTAACCAAAGTCTTCCTCCACTCACAAACTTCAAATGGTTCAGAACTCTCCTCACCCACACTCACGCACATCATCACATTACCCCTGTTCTCCAACGTCTCCACTGGCTTCCTGTGAAATATCGCATACAGTTCAGAATTCTTCTCCTCACCTATAAAGCTCTTAACTGTCATTATCCAGCATTTCTTATATAACCGGTCTGCCCCACCACACTCATAACCTGCCCTCAGTCTGTTATGCTCTTTCATATGACCTCCAATATACTGCCTTGTCTTTTTGTTTGTAGTATTGTGCTCTTGTTGTCTGTGTTAGTGTGTTATTTATGTACTTTGAATTGTAAGCATCTTTGGGTCCTTGATAAAGATATTTAAAATGAAGAAAGCTAGAAAAACCTGCTATAGCAGAGAAAAACTATGCTGTATCCACTGTAACAAACAACCCCAGGGCGCCTGGCTTTTCCTCTGGTGTTTTTAAGCTTTTCTTTTCTGGCAGGAGTCAGATATTGAATCTGCGAGATACTGGATTACAGAGGTAAACTTACATTCAATCTGGATCGACCGTGGTAACTGTGAGAGTGAGTGTATGTGGTCAGTGCAAGTTCAAACCAATCATCCAAACACCATTAACAGTTGCTAAAGTACAGTCCTGCAGCTAGGGGGCGATGATCGGTAACAAATCAATCAAGCAACGCCAGCCCTTTTGGGGTAACAAACTATACAGAAGGTCTTAGTTTATTGATTCACACACTTTGCCAGGCAGTTCAGACATTCAGAGATGGTAGAGTGATAGAGAGAGCGAGAGAGAGAGAGAGAGAGAGAGAGAGAGAGAGAGAGAGAGTGAGAGAGAGAGAGAGAGAGAGAGAGAGAGAGAGAGAGCGCGAGAGAGAGAGAGAGAGAGAGAGAGAGAGAGAGAGAGAGAGAGAGAGAGACACTGTGAAACTGATCTTTCATAAAGTAGGCAATGCAGACATTTTTACCACAGTTAGGTGGTGTTTCTGAAATGCTAGCTGTCTAACTGGCTCACTTGTATATAGTGGTCAGTTGCTGCAGAGCTGGAGCCACTCAGGAAAAAATCGGCCCTAATTCTGCTTGGTTTGAGGGGTCATTTAACATCAGCATCTCTACACACAGTCCCACACTACTCGATCCCCATCACTATAAGCATAGACAGATCAACAAAAGCTTACAAGTGAAGGTCTCCTAAGGTTACGGGTCAGCATTAGCATTTAGATACATTAAAACAGAAGCACATGGAGACATACAACACTAATGCACATGTATGCATATCGTCACTGACCAAAACATCTCCAAAACAGTAACTTTACAGGAGAAGGCAAAAACGTTCCCACTTTTCAATGCACGTGAAAGTAAAGTGATTTTATCCCAAGTGATTTTAGAGCATTTCGATTGGTCCATTCATCATGACATTTTCACATAATGTAAAGGAGAACTGGTGCGTTGAAATGATGTAGAAAAATGAAAAAAATGATCAACCTCCCAAACAGTACCTGCTCTGTGAGGGTCCATGGGGGTGCTGACCACTGAGGAACAGGGTAAAAGGGGGCTAACGAAGTATGCAGAGCAATGTGTGTTTCCTGATTCTTTCCTGACACTGAAAACTGAGTAACTTGTACTTAATGGCTGTTTTGATTGGAAATTAAATAAATGGTCTTTGACTTTTTGCACAGTGCTGTAAATGGACCTGATAAAATGGAAAATGAATGGAGATCCAAGGTAGGTGCACCTCATAAAGTGGAAAGTGAGGTGTGTATACACACATGCATTACCAAAAATGAGGCGGGTGACTGGGCAGCCCTGAATGGACGCAAAACCAATCAGTGCTGACAAATGGCTCGATCAGAAAATGACAGATGACCTTGTGCGCTGAGGTTTAAACACACAAGGTGTGGAACGCTATGGAGAAACTGAGTGACAGTGACAGGCAGGATGAACGGAGGCAGCATGCATTCCTAATCTAATTAAACCACTTCACCACGCCAAGGCCAACACCACAGACTAAAGAACTGTGTTAATTAAACAATTCCCACTTCAGTCCAGCTACAGCCATGCATGCATGAGTTGTAAAAAATTATTATATAGATTTTTATGGTGCTTGTTGTCCAATTACAGAATGCGATTGCCACTGACAAGGTATATCATCGTATTTGGCTTTCCTGGACATTGTAAGACCAGATGACCAGATATAGTATATATCTGGTCATCCAGTATACCAGTATAGTAAGTCGCGATGAGGAGGTGGACACGTGCGAAGACAAGCGAGATTTATTAAGGGCAAATCCATAAACAGGGTCAAACGGGCCAGGGTCAGAGAGCCAACACGGAGAACAGGAGGGACAGACATAACGAAAGAAACACAGGAAAACCAAAACCGGGGCTGGAATAAACAAACAGCACGAGAATACAACACACTTCAAACAGTACATCCAACAAAAGACCAAAACTAGACTAAGGAAAACACAGGGCTTAAATACAACAGGGATAACGAGGGTTCACAAGACACAGGTGGAAAACAGGTGGGAACAATCAGGGGCGGAGTGAAGAAACAAGGGGGCAAAACCGGGAGGAAACCAAACAAAGAAGCACATGGGCATGTAAACAGATGCACATGGAAGACTGAAACACAAGCACATGGTGGAGTGGGAGGCGCCAATCGTGACATGTGTAATGCTTGTAGTATAACCCCGAGAAAGGTGAGGATATGACATCACAGGTTTAAGTTTTAGGTTTTCTGACACCACAGGTGTGAAGATTTGCAACATCATAGGTTTATGACATGGCAGGACTAAATTTTATGACATCAAAACGCAAAGCTTATGATATCATAGTCTTATGAAAGTCTTATAACATCACATGTGTTTTCTGAGTGAATTTTAATGGTGGTTTTATGACATCACGAGTTTCATTGGGTGAAGACATCACAGACATATTTCATCTTAAGTGGGAGTTTTGATCTTCATTGCATCACTGGTGTGAAGTTCTATGGCATTACAGTTGATAAATGACATGCTCATGATATCACACGTGAAATTCCATGACATCACAGACGTGGTTTCCTGATGCGCGAATTCTACCGAGTGCATCATCACAGACACGTCACTTCATCACAACACAAGAGGAAGTTTTGAGATTCGGTGTGAGGTTTCAATGTCAAAGATTTGATGACATCACAAATGTCAAATCATGACATCACGTCACAGCTTTATAACATAATGGGGCGAGGGTTTTTTTTGCATCATAAAACGTGTGGAGGAAGTGGAGGAATATTCCAACTACTCGCTTGAGCTGATGAAGTTCCTTAGATGAGCAGCAAAGAGTCTTCAAGATTAAGTAGAGTTGCCATGACTTACTACTACTAGACAAGTCAGTAACCTGTGTGACTGAAAATCCTTTATTCAGCTCCGTTCACGGGAACAAAGTCCACTTAGCAGATCTTCTGGTGGAGACTGGAATGGAGTTTGGTGGAGTAAATTTCAGAGAAAGTGTGAACTTGGCTTAAAGAAAAAGGCTCTGATTAATCTTCACTGCCGCACAGTCTCCTGTGAGCTCGTATTTCAGAGAGAGCGATGGCCCGTGGCTCCTGAGGCAGCGAGCCGTCAACGTTTTTTCCTGCTACTTTCCACCAGCAGCAAGAACAGAGCCACAGGAGCCAAACAGTCAATTACACAGCACCCTGGGGAGGGAAGTTTCATCTACAATTATTATCTCCTTTAATAGCAACGTTCACGTCCAGACTGAGCGCTAATGGCCAAATCTGTCTGAGAATAAAAAACTTTATTTTAGCGTTATCAAACCTACAGTCTGGACAAAGTTACATCTGCAGTCTTTGCGTTTGTCTCCTTTAACTCAAAATCTGCTAGAGTTGGGGAGCAAACACTGTATGTCCAAGTTGGTCATAGCCTGTCACAGATCATCCCGGGGGGTTTATGGGTGTGGACCCAGGTGCCTGAGCCACTAGGGGGCCCCTGTGAGCAATTCTGACAAAATCTAAACAGCTGTCTTTACTCAGAGTAGGAACTTTCCTAGAAGTACCACCAAAAAATCTACTAATTTGAACCTTCGGTGTGTAAAGGTAAAGTAGAAAATCTGTAAAAATGTTCAAACACAAATCTAAGATGTCAGGCAAAATGAAAGGTGCCACAGAAAGTATTTATTTAGTATTTAAAAGTATTACTTGATGTCTACATAGAATGTATGTCACTTTGTTGGGGGAGAAAAAGGCCCGGATGTGGATTTACATGCCCAGTCCTGTTATTTGGCCCTAGATGCAAACAAGCTGCTTTCCCTTTTTGTTGGGCTCATGAACAATCTGAGGGGCTCTGCTCTGATTGGCTGGTTTATACGAGGCATTGCGATGGCTCACACAGATGCAACATGTCATGATAGACCGTTAGGAAAATAAAATGAACCTCCATGTAAACAAGCTGGTCCTCATACTATTTAGTTAGGCATGCTAGTTACTTGGAGCACGTGCCTGGAAATAGCTGTTTGCTTTTGATCTCAACAACACAGTCAATTAAAGTCTGAACCAAAGAAAATCTGGCTTCAAACTTCAAAAAGTGGATAAAATCGCATAGCATGGCTACATAGAGGCTGCGGCTGGGGTTTGTGATGCTTATAAAGTTGGAACTGCCCGTCCCTTCAGTCTCTTCAGAGGAAAATGCTGAGCAAAGCTGCTCAATATTGTCCAAGGTTTGAGAAAACTAGAGAAACCAAAGAAAACTTGCAACTTTAAATTAAAGCTGCCCGGGATCCTGTTAAAGATGTGGGAGCTGAAGTTGGATTCTTTTCCGCCAGCTTGTCTTGCAAAGTTTCAATTCCACTTTAAATGATGCCACAGTTACAATCTGACAGCGATACAAGCTACAGCATTTAAGGTGGAACGGAACATTTGATTAGGAAGTTGGCAGTAGGAACCAACTTCAGCTTCGTTTAAAGAACATCAACCATGCCTGTTGACCTTGGTTGAGCTTTCAGGAAAGAAAGTTTGTAGATTCTTTGGAAAGGGCATAAAAAGTGCCAACATCCCCCTCATGCCTTGGAATGGTAGATTTCAAGACTATTTGAAGGAGGAAACAACAGTGTTTGAGGTTCATGGAACAACCCCATTTCCAATGAAGTTGAGACGTTGTGTAAAACAAATAAAAACTGAATACGAAATGAATACAAATTCAAAATCAGTGAATATTTGCAAAAAACAAAGTTTATCAGTTTGAACATTAAATATCTCGTCTTTGTAGTTTATTCGATTGAATACAGGTTGAAAAGGATTTGCAGATCATCCTATTCTGTTTTTATTTATGTTTTACGCAACGTCCCAACTTCATTGGAATCGGGGTTGTATGTCAGTTCCATGTACCAATTTCCTTATTCGAGTATGCCAATGTTAATAAAGTTTTACATTCTATGGCACCTTTAAAGAAAAGGCTGTTGGCTATGACCTACAAACTGTCCATTTCCACACACAAAGGCATCAAAGATGTGATTTAAACAGTTCATAAACAATTTCCCTCCCTTTCATAAAGGAAATGTTGCATTGGTCGTTGGGTTTATGTTAACCTGCTCTTGTTAATTTGGGCATAATATTGACGTGGTTTTGATTTTACCACTGTGGGGTGCTGGCATACATAGCATTGGTGTCAGAAGTAGGCTGTAGTCTCATATCATGCCATAAGAGAACAGCATGTTTGGCGACTTGCTATTATCTCTATGAAATCCGGGCAGGTCTACAGAGTACCGTATAAATGACAACAAACAAATAATGAATAATTTAGCTTTACATTAGTCTATTGTAGGTATCACAAATATTAATTCAGGGGGTTTGTTTCTAGAGCCACTTAGAAAACCTGGCTCTAGTTTTTGCGTACCTCAAGCAGACGACGCAATTTGGTCGGAACATTAAAAATTATAATCATTTATTTAAAACGTGTGTTTGCAGAGGTGACATGAACCCAGCATCCCAGCTAATTAAGCTCCATCGCGGTGCTGCCCAGCTCGCTTGTTGTCTCACGTTGCTATGGAAATGCTATTGTTATTGACTCGTACAGTCAATTACAGTGAACGTAATGCAACTACTTGTCATTGTTTTACTTAATTTTACAGCAATGTTTCTTTCTTGCAGTACAGGTTTATAACTAGGGTTGAAGTTGATGAGTTAATGTTGAGGTTAGAGTGAGTTTAAGGTTGAGAGTTGGGGTTAGGCTTTAGGTTGAGGTTAGGATTTAGGTGTTTAAGGTTCAAGTCTTTACAGTTAGGTTAACCCCTTACGTGGCCAGGACCTGCCAGCAGGCCCAAAGTGTTATTACAGACATCTATAACCTACTAGCTAAACCAGTTTACACTGTAATCCTTGTAGTTACTGAATAATAAGCCTTAGTATGTAATAACACTGGGATTTTAAGGGGTTTTTTGGGGAGAATGTGATAGATACTGAACTGAGTGTCAGTTACATCTACAAAGCATCAGTGGACCTTCAAAACAAAGTAGTACAAATAAAGAACCCCTATGGTTGCTTCCTTCCAAGTGCGTTTGTGATAAAACATGAAGGACTTATCCAGGTTTAGATAGTTGTGCTTAGATAGTGCTGCTGACTCTCAAACAGGGGACTTTAATTTAGATTTTTAAAAGATCCGGCGCTCGTAAATCCCTGCGCTAACACCGGCGAGCACACACCAGGCTTTCTTCAATGCAAAACAAATCTGCTGTAGACCTGATTGCGGTTATGAAGCCTTCTCTGCTTCATAAGGCCTGTCGTACTGTTTGCTTTCTGTGCCGGAGAACAAAAACTTTTTACAGACATACAGAAATTATTCAAGCAGTGTTCTGCGCGTGTGCTCGCTCAGGCTCGGACTCGGCTCGGCGCTCCCACTAAAAGATGTCACGGAGCACGCTGAGATCCAGGCAGTTGATATGATTAAAAGAACGCACGGAAAAGCCACCAGTCTGGCTCGTTTGAGTGGGCCTCGGCGTGCGCGGTGGAGCAGATCGCCGTGTTGGTGCGCTTGTTATGTGTAGGTGTGTGTGTTTGTTCGCACGCAGTGCTACAAAGACAAAGTGGAGACGGAGTGTTTACTGACACGCACCCACTAACACGACGCGTGGGTGGAGGTAAAAATGAAGTATCAAATGGCTTTCCAAATCACATTCTGCTCCGGCCTTATGGAAAAAAAAAAGCAGAGCACCAAAACAATCGCTCACAGTTACATTAGCTCTAATATCAAAGCCCTTCAGCTCGGCAGAGCACGGATTACCCATGAGGCTGTGGGGCCGAACGTGCCGCCTCATTTAACACCTAGGCAGGCTTTACACAGTGAAACATTCATGCAGCTAGTTGCATGTTGTGATTTGCCTGCATCATCATTCCCGTGAAACTTGGCAGATACACGACACAACTGAGAAAAACAGCAAGTTGCATGCAACACATTCAATTAATCCAACAGTTACCAGCTTGTATATTTGTAATAAACTAAGCCACCCTTATTAGTCCCACAGTGACGTAATTTAACCCACCTGTGAAGTGAAACACCACATGCACATTAGTGAGCACACTTGCCCGGAGCGGTGGGCGGCCCTATCCGCAGCACCCGGGGAGTAGTTGGGGGTTAGGTGTCTTGCTCAAGGACACCTCAGTTGGGTACTGTCGGCTCTGGGGATCGAACTGGTGAAATTCCGGTTACAGGGCCGGTTCCCTGACCGCCCCAGTCCATGAACGACCTATCCTGCTTGCTATAAAGTGTAATTTACTTCTCTGCAGCATTTTTAGCTTCCTATATTATCTTTGCATATCTTTCATTCAGATGTCATTGGCATTTTTATCCATAAAAAGGGTCTATCTATCTTGGGTTCTTTACTATAAGACACTTTAATCCCACCAACAGGGAAATTTCACCTCCGCATTTAACCCATCCGTGAAGTGAAACACCACATACACACACTAGGGGGCAGTGAGCGGTGAGTGGTGGGCAGCCTTATCCACGGCGCCCGGGGAGCAGTTGGGGGTTAGGTGTCTTGCTCAAGGACACCTCAGTCATGGACTGTCGGTGCTGGGGATCGAACCGGACCAGCAACCTTCCGGCCACAGGGCCAGTTCCCTGACCTCCAGCCCACGACTGCCCCTGTGCGCGAACGCAGTCCCCCACTACCAGAAATCATGCAGTCCAGATTCCCGCATTTGTGGAATTCGCAAGGGTCAGCACCACCAAAGTGCAACGGCAGAGCCTCGCCCTGCGTGAGCCACCTTCGTGATCATGGTATCGCCCCTGCCAGGTAAGTATACATTCAATATTCACTATTTTTTCACAATAAAGCTTTTGTTTTATTTTCTTGTCCTTCAAACCAGAGTCACTTTAAAACACGTCGGTTGCTGCGATCACGTCATGCTTTTTGGCTGTTGTTTCACGAAGTTGAGATGTTTGCAGCTGTTGCGGCTGAATTACAAATAAATTGCAGGATATTTTACAATTTAGTTTCATGCATGTTTAATGCAACAAAAGTTGCATGCAAGCTTGACCACGTAAAACCAGCCTTAGACGACTAGAGTTATTAGAGCCATAATATTTAAACATCAATACACAAGAGTGTAAAGCTCTGAGCTCACAACTCAACTTCATTGCGATTCTCCGCATCAACACTTTAATGCACCATTAAACCTGGGGGAGCTATTTACACAGTAGAGTACAAACAATAAAACAATGCTTTTTAATTGTTGTTTAAATCTAATTTTATTTACATTTATTTGCATTTGAGGATAACCACGCATTATTTTTTTTTTTTGGTCATGTGTTAGTTTGGGCGAGCTGTCAATTTCCAGGCCATTGGGCAGCATTAACACCCACACACATTGGTCCCCCACACGTCCCCAGGTTGATAAAACTACTACAATAAGATGAAGGTAAGAAGCTTCATGGCCTTCCAGGTCTCTTCTTCAGGCAAAGCTGCAGCACATCATCATTTTGCTCTTTAATGGGCCAAACTGGTATTTTAAATTCTTAAAGAGTTCTTAAAGAATCTGTTATGGATTTAAATAATATGAATCAAATAAAGAGCGAAGCTGAAAGTAAACGTACAGCACAACGAGTCATATACAGTTATCTTATGACTTCTTAGTTTAAGTCGTGTTCAAATACAGTGTGAGTAACACTTCACTGCCTCTATGTACCTTATAAAACTGTAGATCAACCGAAATCGAAATTATTTATCTTTTATTAAAAAATGAGCCGATCACTGATTGAATTAAATGAGCTAATCTCTGTTTTGAGCAAAAACCCACTGGGTCTGAATCCCTCCAGAGCCCTTTTTTCCACGTCACACTCGTTTGTTGTCACAACGCAGCTTTACAGACGATTTACTAGATTTTTATGTTCACAAATAACCCGAGACTTTCATTTTGGGCACGAATGATCTGGCTTTATGTTTCTTCACAAAACGAACCTGTGTTATTTGTCGAGATATCTCAATAAGCTATGACTATGAAATGCCAAAGCTGAGGAAGACTTGAAAATCCGACTCCATCGTGAAGTTCTGCTCAATCAAGAGGGCAGCAGGGCACAGTTTAAGAGACTAAAACAGTCTGTTATTGTATTTATGACCTTTATGACACAAATTCCACTGTTACTGGTTCTACATATCTCATTTTAGAAGTTGTAATAAAGAATACTATTTTACTCCCTCTACCTCAACTACACCACTAGGATAGTCTGCCTCAATCTCTTTTCCTCCCAGGCTTCACTTGGTTGACTCATTTTCACTTTTGGTTTTTGGACCCGTTGAAAAATTATCGCTTGTCAATGATTTCAATTGGTTTATGCTGGCAGCGATGTTCAAGTCTACAAGTGTGGCTGTTCAAAAAAGCTGGCAGCATTCATGCTGTTCTACTGTGCTGTGAGGAACGTGTGCAGAGGATTGTTTTGATATATTTATTCATTTTTTATTGACATTTTTGGCTTTTCTGCAAAACAGAAAAAAGACATCCAACGGGTTTCTGGAAACGCATAATAGATTATAACTTTCCACCATCGATGCAGCTGAACTCCTACCTTCAGGCTGTAATAACAGACCTGTCCACGCTCCACCTACAGCTGAATTCTTTCAAAGTTACTGTTGTGATTCCTGAGGTTTCACAGATTGTTGGTAAAAATTTACTCATCCTAATGAAAATAAAGAAATGAGCCACGAAAAGCTGTGCATTACTGTGATTTAGTATGGATAAGAGGTGTTAGTGGAGCAAAACCCTCTTACCTGGGATAAAATCACAGTAAATGCACAACCTGAAGTGGCTGTAATCACTTTTACTAAACAATAACAACACTAAAAACGACACAAATGAATATCAGAATCAGAATCCGCGTACTCTATTGATCCCAGAGGGAAACTGCAGTTGTTACAGTTGCAAGCATTTATGTAAAAGAATAAAATCTTTAATAATTTAAAACAAAAAGAGTCTCTATAAACAACAAGGTAACACTTTATTTGAAGGCTACCTACATAAGGACTTCATAACACATTCATAAGCACTGAATAATGTGTTTATGAAGCGCTACTTGAACATTTATTAAGTGTTTATGTCGGTTCTCGCAACCTGACATAAGATGTTTTATGAAATAAATGACGTTGTACTGACATAATATGAATAAACGTTGAACATATTTACAGCACTAAACATTTAAAACCCTGTACATAATTACATCAATCATCTTATCCATGCCATGGAGGGAAGAGGGGGTGGTTTCCAGGCATATTTCACCTGATATTAATACAACGTCATCTTAAGAATGCTGACATAAATAGTTATGTATAGTGTTTTAAATGTTTAGTGCTGTAAATATGTTCAACCTTTATTCTTATTATGTCAGTACAATGTCATTTATTTCATAAAACATCTTATGTCAGGTTGCGAGAACCGACATAAACGCTTAATCAATGTCCATGTAGTGCTTCATAAACACATTATTCAGCGCTTATGAATGCGTCATGAAGTCCTTATGTAGGTAGCCTTCAAATAAAGTGTTACCAACAATTCTTCTATACGCTTAAATACATGGGTCTCCAAAGGCTCTTTAGTAGGGAAAATTGCTCTATGCGGAACCATGAACACTTAAAGAACACTTTGTATGATTAAACACACACGATTCAATGTGCTATGTTAGCATCAAGATAACGAAGCCACACAACTGCTTAAAGCTAACCTGCCAGAAAAAAACAAAACAAAAAACAGCACAAACCAGGCTGGACACCAGCAAAACCAGCATTTGTTGCGTTTTGGATGCTGGTATGCTGGTCAACCAGCATGATCTTGTTGGGTGACCAGCTAAACCAGCACGTGAGATGTTTTTTTCAGCGAGACTGTGAGGCTTTCAAGTAACATTTTCTTAATTTTATAGTGTTTTACAGTGAATCAGAAAATACTTTGATTCAAAGCCTAACACTGAACATTAATGCCGGAGCAGATTAGCTTGTTAGCTGTCTTTTAGCCTAGTTGTTAAGAGAATAAGTTGTCAGCTCCTCCATTCAAGCCAATGTGGGTTATCACTTCATCTGTCAGGGCTGATCTAACCAAAGACACAGCTGTTTGAAGCTAAACTGATAGAAAAGAAAAGAAAAACAGCACCAGTAAAGCCTGCATTGACTGTGTTTTGAATGTTGGTATGCTGCTCAACCAGCATGACCATGTTGGGTGACCGGCATAAACCAGCACACACACTGAGCATTACTGGTCTGGCAGACCGGCCTGTTAAGCCAGAGCGGACAGTTTAACAGAATCAACAGCATAACTGTCCATTCACGGCACACAATGAAGCAGAATTCAGTTGTTGTGAGGTGGTCAGATACGTATATTGAGTATTTCATAACAGCTTTGAATGCAGGTCAGCCAATCAGAGTCCAGAACTGGAGCTGTGTGCATTATAAACTGTATGACAATTCGGTTTTTATTAACTTAACATTTGTTAACCTCTCTGGTAATTTAGGGTATGTTATTCATTTCAAATGCCATATTTATGTTAAGATACAAACAAGTGCTCTTCATTTTTGAAGATGTTTAGACATCACCTGTTTAAAATACGGTGTGTTGTTCTTATTATATTCTTTAATGTGAATACACTCATGCTGCAAAGCTTGAGTCGATTTGCCTCCCAAACAAATGACTGACCATTTTCAGGCAGCCGGCCTGAAGAGGGAAAAAGGAGAAGCAAACCCCCCCCTCTCTCTCCCTCTCTCTCTCCTTCTCTATCTCTCTCGCCTTCTTCTCCTCTCTCTCTCTCTCTCTCTCTCGCCTTCTTCTCCTGTCTCTCTCTCGCCTTCTTCTCCTCTCTCTCTCTCACCTTCTTCTCCTGTCTCTCTCTCTCGCCTTCTTCTCCTGTCTCTCTCTCTCACCTTCTTCTCCTGTCTCTCTCTCTCGCCTTCTTCTCCTCTATCTCTCTCTCTCCTTCTCTATCTCTCTCGCCTTCTTCTCCTCTCTCTCTCTCTCTCTCTCTATATCTCTCTCGCCTTCTTCTCCTGTCTCTCTCTCTCACCTTCTTCTCCTGTCTCTCTCTCTCGCCTTCTTCTCCTCTATCTCTCTCTCTCCTTCTCTATCTCTCTCGCCTTCTTCTCCTCTCTCTCTCTCTCTCTCTCTCTATATCTCTCTCGCCTTCTTCTCCTCTCTCTCTCTCGCCTTCTTCTCCTGTCTCTCTCTCTCGCCTTCTTCTCCTGTCTCTCTCTCGCCTTCTCTATGTCTCTCTCTCTCTCTCTCGCCTTCTTCTCCTCTCTCTCTCTCGCCTTCTTCTCCTCTCTCTCTCGCCTTCTTCTCCTCTCTCTCTCTCTCGCCTTCTTCTCCTCTCTCTCTCTCTCCTTCTCTATCTCTCTCTCTCTCCTCTCCCCCTTTCTCTCTCTCTCTCTCGCCTTCTTCTCCTCTCTCTCCTCTCCCCCTTTCTCTCTCTCTCTCTCGCCTTCTTCTCCTCTCTCTCTCTCTCCTTCTCTATCTCTCTCTCTCTTCTCTCCCCCTTTCTCTCTCTCTCTCTCGCCTTCTTCTCCTCTCTCTCCTCTCCCCCTTTCTCTCTCTCTCTCTCGCCTTCTTCTCCTCTCTCTCTCCTCTCCCCCTTTCTCTCTCTCTCTCTCGCCTTCTCCTCTCTCTCACTCTCTCTCTCGCCTTCTTCTCCTCTCTCTCTCTCTCTCTCTCAGCTCCCTCCCTGTTTCAACCCATTACCACAAGACAATGCTTTTGAAAGAAAACAAGCCCCGAATCAATCGTCTCTGCGGGAATAAAAACTCTCCCACCGCGAAGCTGGTATTAGGGGCCGTAAGCAGCCGTCTCCTGATTGGTCCGCCGCCGCTCTCGCAGACGGAATTTATCTTGTAACAGAAATGTACAGTGAGATCTGTTTATTCTTCAACGGAGGAAAAACAAACGGTAATTTGCTGGAGCCGCAGCAGCAGCAGCCACAGAACTGCTCTCTCTCTCTCTCTCTCTCTCTCTCTCTCGCTCTCTCTCTCTCTCTAGTGCAAACAGAAGCAGAGCTGAAATCCATTCACACACAGCTCTGTTTATTAGCAGTGTCGTGCAGCACTGTTTATGCCTCCTTACAGACCTACACTGGCTTCACCCTCCAGGCTTCCATTCTGTAGATGGATATTTGAGTCAATAGGCACAATTCACTTGATCAGACATTGTCATGTGTTTCGGCTTGGGCGAGCTGTCAATTTCCAGGCCATTGGGCAGCATTAACACCCACAGGCATTGGTCCCCCACATGTCCCCAGGTTGATAAAAATACGACAATAAGAAGAAGATAAGAAGCTTCAGGGCCTTCCAGGTGTTCAGAGAAGGCCTGCCGATTCCTAGAAACTAAATCAAATGTCTGCAATATCAGTTCATTTTTATGGGCCGTGGAAGCCAAGCCCTGCTCCTCTAGAGCCCAACGAAACTGCTGATAATAAAAATCAAAACAACGATGAACCCAAAGGCCCCTAAACCCACAACCAGTGTATCGATTTACACATTAACAAATGATTTCCAAAATCCTACTGCATTACAAACACACGGAACAAAGTCAGGCAGGACAACTGTAGAAGAGCCTCCTGCTCCAAATGACAGGCTCCCCCTCTATAAGAGAGCTGGATGGTAAAATCGCCTCCCAAAAACTGCTAAGGACACGCTGCATATGTTATTTCCCAACTTATGACATGATTTATGAAAGAAATAAATGCTAAGTTAACTGCTATACAATGTCTCCATGTTTAATTAACCCATACTAGAAAGATTACCAATAGTAAACATGTATGAGCTGTACTGGGATGAGAGATCTGCACTGTTAGAAATGAAGGTTCTGTGCAGGTCTGGCTTCTGTTTTAAGGTCTGATTGTGCACCTTAAATCGTTTTTTCCAGGTGAAAATTTAGTATGACAACTTAATTTCTCAGATCAGACAACATCCTGCAGATTCCTACTGTACACCGGTCAGGCGTAACATGATGACCACCTCATTGTTTCTACACTCACTGTCCATTTGATCAGCTCCACTTACTGTATAGCTGCACTCTGTAGTTCTACAGTTACAGACTGTAGTCCATCTGTTTCTCTGGTACTTTCTTACCCTGTTCTTCAGTGGTCAGGACCCCCATGGACCCTCACAGAGCAGGTACTATTTGGGTGGTGGATCATTCTCAGCACTGCAGTAACACTGACGTGGTGGTGGTGTGTTAGTGTGTGTTGTGCTGGTCTGAGTGGATCAGACACAGCAGTGCTGCTGGAGTTTTTAAACACTTCAGTGTTGCTGCTGGACTGAGAATAGTCCACCAACCAAAAATATCCAGCCAACAGCATCCTGTGACCACTGATGAAGGACTAGAGGATGACCAACACAAACTGCAGCAGCAGATGAGCTGTCGTCTCTGACTTTACATCTACAAGGTGGACTGACGAGGTAGGAGTGTCTAATAGAGTGGACAGTGAGTGGACACAGTGTTTAAAAACTCCAGCAGCACTGGTGTGTCTGATCAACTTGCACCAGCGCAACACACACTAACACACCACCACCACGTCAGTGTTACTGCAGCGCTGAGAATGATCCACCACCCAAATAGTACCTGCTCTGTGAGGGTCCATGGGGGTCCTGACCACTGAAGAACAGGGTAACAGAGTATCAGAGAAACAGATGGACTACAGTCTGTAACTGTAGAACTACAGAGTGCAGCTATACAGTAAGTGGAGCTGATAAAGTGGACAGTGAGTGTAGAAACAGGGAGGTGGTCATGATGTTAGGCCTGATCGGTGTACAACATCAGAACAACACAACCCTTTCTGTTAAATTCTTTAGCCAGCTCCAGACCTCCTCTGCGAGAATCAGAGTGATGTGGCTCGTATGGTCCATAACCTACTCAAAGTTCTCCCATGGGACTCCACTGCTGA